>NC_057725.1:10437079-10442183 GCF_004010195.1 Chiloscyllium plagiosum
TTACAAAATTCTGTCAAAGATAATTGCCAACCGGGTCAGGTCTGCTCTGGGGTCGGTGATTCACCCTGACCAAGCCTGTGCTGTATCGGGCAGGAAGATCGCTAAGAGTCTCGCACTCCTCAGGGATACGATCGCCTACGTGCAGGACAGAGGGTTGGACACCTGCCTGATCAGCCTGGACCAGGAGAAAGCCTGTGACAGGATATCACACAGGTATATGAGAGATGTTCTCTCCAAAATGGGCTTTGGGGAGGGAATCTGCAATTGGATCAGACTGCTCTACACCAACATTGTCAGTGCAGTCTCAATCAATGGGTGGGAATCAGATAGCTTCCCAGTCAGATCTGGAGTCAGGCAGGGCTGCCCTTTCTCTCTCCTGCCTTGTTTGTGTGCTGCATAGAGCCATTTGTTGAGTCCATCAGGAAGGATACGAGCCTGAGAGGGGTGACTATTCCTGGCAGCGGGGGCCTGAAGATTAAGGCCTCCCTGTTCATGGATGACGTCGCCGTTTTCTGCTCGGATCTGCTGTCCGTGCACAGACTCATGTGCATATGTGACCAGTTCAAACGGGCCTCGGGGGCCAAGGTAAACCGAGGCAAGAGCGAGGCCATGCTCTTCGGGAACTGGGCCAACCAATCCTCGACCCCCTTCACCGTCAGGACCGACCACCTGAAGATGTTGGGTATTTGGTTCGGGGGGGCTGGGGCGTGCGCCAAGTCTTGGGAGGAGCGTATCAGCAAAGTGAGGCAGAAACTGGGCAGATGGAAGCTACAGTCGCTCTCCATCACGGGAATAAACCTGGTCATCAGGTGTGAGGCACTGTCATTGCTGTTATACGTGGCACAGGTCTGGCCTATTCCCAGAACCTGTGCCGCTGTAGTCACCCAGGCCTTCTTCCAATTTATATGGAGATCAAAGATGGAGCGGGTCCAAAGGGACTCGCTGTACAAAGATCGGGGCAACGGGGGAAAAAATACACCCAATGCCACCCTCACCCTGATGGCCACCTTTGTGTGTGGCTGCATCAAGCTGTGCGTGGATCCCCGGTACGCAAACACCAAGTGTCACTACGTACTGAGGTTCTACCTGTCCCCGGTGTTGCGAAGGATGGGCCTGGCCCCGCTGCCGCGGAACGCTCCGAGTAGTTGGACCGATCCGTATCACCTGTCCTTCGTGGAGAAGTTTATGAAGAAAAACACTTTTGACCACAAGTCCAGGAAGTTGTCAGCATGTAGTGTCCTTGAGACCCTTCGGGAAAAGGAGAGGGCGGATCCTGTCGAGCGGTTCCCTGAGCAGACTGTCAAAGCCATTTGGCAGAATGCCTCATCGCCAGAACTTTCCAACAAGCACCAAGACATGGCTTGGCTGGTGGTGAGAAGGGCTCTGCCTGTGAGATCCTTTATGCATGCCTGGACTCTCAGCCGCCCAGCACACTGCCCTCGAAGCGGCTGCGGGGGGGGAAATTAGACTGTCACACACCTCCTTCTGGAATGTGCCTACGCAGAAGAAGTCTGGAGAGGAATGCAGTGGTGTTTGTCGAGGTTCATCCCAAGCAGCGCCGTGACGCGGGACTCCGTGCTCTATGGTCTGTTCCCTGGGACGCACACCGAGACGAACATCAACTGTGCCTGGAGGATCATCAACTCAGTGAAGGATGCTCTCTGGGTGGTCCGAAACCTGTTGATCTTCCAGCTGAAGGAGCTGACCCCAACTGAGTGCTGCAGACTGGCACATTCCAAGGTCCAGGACTACGTGTTGAGGGATGCGCTGAAGCTTGGGGCAGCTGCCGCCAAGGCACGGTGGGAAAGACCACCGTGTAACATCTGCTTGCCTAAAGAAGAACAGGGGGCCCAGCAGTCATTTGGGCTCTGCTGACGCCTCAGCTAAAAATGTAATCGTACAGACCTGTAAATAGGAATGATTACTCTGTCTCTGTATACCAGGAAATGGAATGTTTACGGATGTATGGCATGACCAATTGTACAGATCATCAAAATATTTTATGAATAAAGTATATTTGTGAACTAAAAAAAACCTTTGAGTTGAGGTTCATCCCAAGCAGCGCCGTGACGCGGGACCCTGTGCTCTACGATCTGTTCCCCGGGACTCACACCGAGACGAACATCAACTGTGCCTGGAGGATCATCAACTCAGTGAAAGACGCTCTTTGGTCTGTCTGAAATCTGTTGATCCTCCAGCTGAAGGAGTTGACCCCGACTGAGTGTTGCAGACTGGCACATTCTGAGGTCCAGGACTATGTGCTGAAGGAAGCACTGAAGCTTGGGGCAGCTGCTGCCAAAGCACAGTGGGGAAAGACCAGCGTGTAAGGTCTGCCTACCTAAGAAGAACAGGAGGCCCACGCAGTAATCAGGCCCCACTGAGGCCTCAGCAAAATATCTGGATGGTCAATGTACAGACTTGTATATACGAATGATTAAATCCTATCTCTGTATGTAAAGAAATGCAATGTGTGCATAAGAATGGCATGACCAATTGTATAGATATCAAAATAATTTTATGAATAAAGTATATTTTTGAAATAAATAAATAAAAACTTTGAATTGCAGTCACTATTATAAAGAGCAGGGAAGTAGTTTGAAAATTGTTCTGATGTTGAGATTGCCTAATCAATCAAAGTTCCCTATTTCTTTAAGCTGCTTGTATTACAGAGCAACAGTGCAGAGCAGAGCTTTATCTCAATTTAATTTCACCATGTGGAATTTGTAACAACGTGATTTGTGTTATTAGTTTTGTTGTCAAGGGCATTGCCACAGAATCACAATCATATATCTACCATGAGGAAAGAAATAAATACTTTGGCTGTCTTCACCTCAGAAAAAGGCTGGCCATTCTTTTGGGGATATTTTACAATGACAAGATTGAAAAAAACTTGCACCCAGTTGGATAGTTCATATTTGAACAATGGCCCTTTCTCTGTTTATGAAATGTTTTGGGCATTTTCTTACTCCGAAACAAATCGAGTGAACCTACACAGTTAACCAGGGATATAATAGCAATTACAGAAACATGGCTCAGGGATGGACAACTTAATGTTCCAGGATACAAATGCTACAGGAAGAGAGGCAATAGAGGAGGAGGAGTGGCGTTTTCGATAAGGTAAGGCATTAGAGCTGTACTGAGGGAGGATATTCCCCGAAGTATATCCAGGCAGGTTATTTGGGTGGAACTGAGAAATAAGAAAGGGATGATCACATTATTGGGATTGTATTGTAGACCCCCTAATAGTCAGAGGGAAATTGAAACACAAATTTGTAAGGAGATCTCAGCTATCTGTAAGAATAATAGGGTGGTTATGGTCGAGGATTTTAACTTTCCAAACATCGACTGAGACTGCCATAGTGTTAAGGGTTTAGATGGAGAGGAATTTGTTAAGTGTGTACAAGAAAAGTTTCTGATTCAGCATGTGGTTGTATCTACGAGGGAAGGTGCAAATCTTGACCTATTCTTGGGAAATAAGGCAGGGCAGGTGACTGGGGTGTCAGTGGGGGAGCACTTTGGGGCCAGCGACCATAATTCCATTACATTTAAAATTGTGATGGAAAAGGATAGACCAGTTCTAAAAGTTGAAGTTCTAAATTGGAAAAAGACCAATTTTGATGGTATTAGGCAAGAACTTTCAAAAGCTGATTGGGTGCAGATGTTCGCAGGTAAAGGGACGGCTGGAAAATGGGAAGCCTTCAGAAATGAGATAACAAGAATCCAGAGACAGAATATTCCTGTCAGGGTGAAAGGGAAGGCTGGTAGGTATAGGGAATGCTGGATGACTAAAGGAATTGAGGGTTTGGTTAAGAAAAAGAAGGAAGCATATGTCAGGTATAGACAAGATAGATCGAGTGAATCCTTAGAAGAGTATAAAGTAAGTAGGAGTATACTGTAGAGGGAAATCAGGAGGGCAAAAGGGGACATGAAATAGCTTTGGCAAATAGAATTAAGGAGAATCCAAAGGGTTTTTACAAATACGTTAAGGACAAAAGGGTAACATGGGAGAGAATAGGGCCCCTCAAAAATCAGCAAGGCGGCCTTTGTGTGGAGCTGCAGAAAAAGGAGAAGATACTAAACGAGTATTTTGCAGCAGTATTTACTGTGGAAAAGGACAAGGAAGATATAGAATCTTGGGAAATGGATGGTGACACCTTGCAAACTGTCCATATTACAGAGGAGGAAGTGCTAGATGCGTTGAAATGCATAAAGGTGGATAAATCCCTAGCACCTGATCAGGTGCACCCGAGAACTCAGTGGGAAGCTAGAGGAGTGATTGTTGGGGCTCTTGCTGAGATATTTGTATCATCGATAGTCACAGGTGAGGTGCCGTAAGATTGGAGGTTGGCTAACGTGGTGCCACTGTTTAAGAAGTGTGGTAAGGACAAGCCAGGGAACTATAGACCAATGAGCCTGACATTGGTGGGCAAGTTGTTGGAGGGAATCTTGAGGAACAGGATTTACATGTATTTGGAAAGGCAAGGAATGATTAAGGCTAGTCAATATGTCTTTGTGTGTGGGAAATCATGTCGCACAAACTTGGTTGAGTTTTTTGAAGAAGTAACAAAGAGGATTGATAAGGGCAGAGTGGTAGATATGATCTACTGGACTTCAGTAAGGCATTCGACAAGGTTCCCTATTGGAGACTGCTGAGCAAGGTTAGATCTCACGGAATACAGGGAGAGCTAGTCGTTTGGATACAGAACTGGCTCAAAGGTAGAAGACAGAAGGTGGTGGTGGAGGGTTGTTTTTCAGACTGGAGGCCTGTGACCAATGGAGTGCCGAAAATGTGTTGCTGGAAAAGCGCAGCAGGTCAGGCAGCATCCAGGGAACAGGAGAATCGACGTTCCGCGAAGGGCTTATGCCCGAAACACATTTTCAGCTCTGATCTCCAGCATCTGCAGACCTCACTTTCTCACCAATGGAATGCCACAAGGATCGGTGCTAGGTCCTGTACTTTTTGTCATTTACATAAATGATTTGGGTGCGAGCATAAGAGGTACAGTTAACAAGTTTGCAGATGACACCAAAATTGGAGGTGTAGTGGACAGTGAAGAAGGTTACCTCAGATTACAACAGGATCTGGACCAGATGGGCCAATGGG
>NC_057725.1:10442508-10447287 GCF_004010195.1 Chiloscyllium plagiosum
GGGTGACCTTATAGAGGTTTACAAAATTATGAGGGACATGGATAGGATAAATAGACAAAGTCTTTTCCCTGGCGTGGGGGAGTCCAGAAGTAGAGGGCATAGGTTTAGGGTGAGAGAGGAAATACATAAAAGGGACCTAAAGGGCAACGTTTTCATGAGGGTGGTACATGTATGGAATGAGCTGCCAGAGGAAGTGGTGGATGCTGGTACAATTGCAACATTTAAGAGGCATCTGGATGGGTATATGAATAGGAAGGGTTTGGAGGGATTTGGGCCGGATGCTGGCAAGTGGGACTAGATTGGATTGGGATAATTGGTCAGCATGTGCGGGTTGGACCGAACGGTCTGTTTCCTTGCTGTACATCTCTATGACTCTATATGATTATAACAAAGTGCAAAACCTTCCAGTATCAGATGCATGGTCTTGGAGGCAGGAAGGGAAAAATAAGGAGGAGAGTTGGTGAGTCTTGCCACTGCCCACTACCCCAACCCCCCCCCCCCCCCCCCCCCCCCTTCCACCTTCCTGTCTTCACCAGACTTAACTTCTAGGTGACAAGGTCTGAGGTCCACCTTCCCATCCTATTGTCAACTGAAGGTCCTTAAGTGGCCAATTTGTGGTCATTTAAGGGCTGAATCCTACCCAAACTGGAATTATTTCAGCTGCAGCAGGGACAAGGAAGAATGAAATGAAATAAAACAAAGAACAGCAAGGTCTGGCGATCTAAAACAAAAACAGAAATTTCTGGAGGAACTTAGCAGGGCAAGTGGCATCTGTGGAGAGAGAAAGTAGAGTTAGTATTTCAAGTCCTTTGACTCTTCATCAGAAAAAGTCAACCTCCTTGACTGGTTAAGAAATGGGTAAGATGTCAGTTATTGAGTTTGAGGTGGTGATGTCCTTTGATGTGTTCTAATCTCTGGCCACTCGAAGCATTTTGCCCTGCCCTTGTTCCTGAACCCCCTCTGTCTCACCCTCGCTCCCTGTGAGCACCCCCCTCCTTCCCCCTGACTCTGCAAGACCCCAGTAAACAGCAGTCTCTTGTTTTGTGGCTACTTGTCCAGCCTGAAGGATGTGGTACCAACAACAGCCATATCCGCCTCTGCGTATATAGGCAATCAAGTATTTCTGAAGTGTATATTCCCTCTCGCAATGTAAGAAACGTGGCAGCTATGTTGCGCACTGTAAATTCCCACAAACGTCAATGTGTTCATGACCTGTTCACTGATCAGGACACTGGGGATAACTTCACTGCCATTAGTCAGATAGTCATAGAGGTCTACAGCATGAAACCAAGCCCTTCAGCCCAACTTGTCCGTGCCATGCAATTTAAACTGGTCCCATTTGCTTGTGTGTGGTCCATATCCCTCCATTCCTATCCCATCCAGGCACCTGTCTAAATGATTCTTGACTGACAAAATTATACTCACTTTCACCACAACCTCTGGCAGCCCATTCCAGACTCTCACCACCCTCTGTGTGAAATAATTACCTCTCTGGACCCTTTTGTATCTCTCCCTGTTCACCTTAAACCTATGTCCTCTTGTTTTAGAATCTCCTACCAAAGGGAAAAGCTGTTCACTATCTACCTTATCAATGTTCTTCGAACTACTGACACAGGATTGCCTACATCCATTGAAGAGGCAAAAGAGGCCCGGAACATTTACTTGAGCACTTCCAATTGTGTAGCACTCCTTCAGTCCTGCATTGCACTGTCAGCCTTGATTTTTACTCTCAATCCCCAGAGTTGAATGTGAACCCAGAACTTTAGGACTCAGAGGTGAATCAGAACCAAGCTAACATTTCCTTTGTTCTGGGCAGCATAACAGAATATATTTTGAGCTTTTGCCCAATAACTATTATTCCTTGATATACTTAACTACGTGTGCCTTTACTAGTGCAGCTGAGAATGGGTTTATCACCAAAAATTAACATGATTAATATATAGATTCAGACCTCCTCAGTTACCTGGTTTTATTCAGAAGTTCAGTTTGTTTTGAGATGAGAAAGCTATAAAGCATGCTGAGTCATGCCTGTCTGCCGAAATGAATGCAAATGAAAAGCTTTCATGAGCCAACACGTGACTGATTTTAAAATATTGGAAATGGAGTGTGACCAGTTTTGTTGTCACATTGATCAAAGTGCAATTCAAGTACACCAGCATGGAAAGGTAAAATAATTGGGGAAAACAGAAATATAGGTGCTTTTAACGTACACAATGTTGAGGTATTAGTCACTCAGAATGAGGTGTGCCAGACATGTCATGTCACACATGTGCCAGGTTCCAAAGTGTTGAGATTCCCAAAGGACAACAGAATATGATGAAGCATTTGCAAAGTATCCCTGAAAATGACAAGCATTCCTGGATTGTGACAGACCACATTTTTGTTCTTCATTCATGGGATGATTATGTCACTGGCTAGTCCAGCATTTACCATCCATCCCTAATTGCCCATCAGGCAGTTAAGAGCCAACCACATTGCTGTGGGTCTGGAGGCACATGTAGGCCAGACCAGCTGAGATTCCTTCTCTGAAGGGCATTAGTGAACCAAATTTTTTTTTCCAACAATCAACAATGGATTCATTTTTAATTCCAGGTATCTATTGAATTCAAATTCTGCCATTGTGGGATTCAAACCCAGATCCCCAGAACATTACCTGGGTCTCTGGGTTAACAGTCCATCGATAATACTGCTAAGCCATTACCTCCCTCAAAATGAAGAAGGTCTATTCAGGACATCTTCACACATGTCGAAAGACTCTGTTGAAAACAATGAGAGACTAAGTCCAGATGTTGAAGCAAGCAGATGTGCCTCAAAACACCGCACCTACCTTCAAACTCCACCTACCTACACATGGCAGGGTCTACAGATGGTTCTGTCGGCAAAAATGACCCTGAGCGTCTGGCTGTCTGCCACCTCCACACATGCCACCGTGTTCCCCGGCCAACCTCTCCGTCTCGGGCTTGCTACAGCAAATCTCAGCGCAAGCTGGAGAAACGGCATCGCGATTTCTGCTTGGAAACCCTGCAGCCTTCAGATCCAGTTCAATAATTTTACAGCCTGAGCAACTTCTCCCACAACCTTACCCCCACACACCAAGCCTTGTCATCACACAGAGTAACCCATTGTTAGCCACAAATGATCCCCATCAGCAGCTATTCATATCCACTCCTTTATCTGCTCAACTAGTTTTTCTTGCCCTGTGGGTTACACCTCCAATTATTGTTTACTCCTTCCCCATCGCTCACCACCACCCCTTCTAAAGCATATATACCAAACTTTTCCTCGCTATATCCAAGGCACAATAGTTAGCACTGCTGTCTCACAGCACCAGGACCCAGGTTCGATTCCATCCTCAGGTGACCGTGTGGAGTTTGCACATTCTCCCATTATCTATATGGGTGTTCTCGAGATGCTCCCACAATCCAAAGATGTGCAAGTTAGGTGGATTGGCCATGCTAAATTGCTCATTGTGTTCAGGAATGTGCAGGCTAGGTGGGTTAGCCATTAGTGATTGTGGGGTTCTGGAGGGGGTAGCAGAGATGTTGAGTCTGTGTGTGAATCTCTTCAGAAATATAGTGCAGTCTCAATGGGCCAAATGGCCTCTATCTATATTATAGAAATTCTATGACATCAATTCTGGAGAAGGGTCACCGGACCCAAAACATTAAGTCTGCTTTCTCTCTCCGCAGTTGCTGCTAGACCTGCTGAGTGTTTTCCAGCAATTTCTGATTTTGTTTCGACAGATGAAGCACTGGATTTATCAGAACTTGATTAGACCAGAGTGACAGTAAATCATTCTCAAACCCAAGAGTGTGCTGAAGATTAATTCAAAAATTATGTTTAAATAACGCTTCTTTTTAAATCGACGTGCTCTTAGACACAACTGAGAGATTTACTTTCTCCATCACCAAAACAGCTGTGGTATATCACCGGCACTTTTCAACTGATTTTAATTTACATGCAAACCCTGTTAAAGGCAATATAAACAGTCAAAGCTTAGGCAAAGATAAAGTTAAAATTACACAACACCAGGTTATAGTCCAACAGGTTTATTTGGAAGCACTAGCTTTCGGAGCGCTGCTCCTTCACCAGGTAGCTAGTTTGTGGGACTATATCCTGGTGTTGTGCGATTTTTATCTTGGTCCATCCCAGTCCAACTCCAGTACCTCTACATCAAGACAAAAATAGAAGGAGGGATTTTAAAAGAATTTTTTTAAAATTTGAAATGTTTTGCTTTGGCTGGTCAAAGCTTGTGAAGAGACGATACAGAGAATGGGTTTGAGAAATATGTCAGCTGAATGGCCTAATTCTGCTTCAATATCCTATGGTTTTGTGTTACTGTTTAATTGAATTGAGCAGAAACTCTACCCACTGTTGTTACAAAGGCTGAGTTGCCCTGGGGAATGATTAACAGACTTAAATGTAAAGAAACCAAGTAATTGAACCTTAATGAGGTGTGAAGAGCTGATTAAACATAAGACCATAAGACCATAAGACATAGGAGCGGAGGTAAGGCCATTCGGCCCATCGAGTCCACTCCGCCATTCAATCATGGCTGATGGGCATTTCAACTCCACTTACCCGCATTCTCCCCGTAGCCCTTAATTCCTTGTGACATCAAGAATTTATCAATTTCTGCCTTGAAGACATTTAGCATCCCAGCCCCCACTGCACTCTGTGGCAATGAATTCCACAGGCCCACCACTCTCTGGCTGAAGAAATGTCTCCGCATTTCTGAATTTACCCCCTCTAATTCTAAGGCTATGTCCACGGGTCCTA
>NC_057725.1:10449456-10509560 GCF_004010195.1 Chiloscyllium plagiosum
AAACTGCAGACTGAGCTCTACCATATTATGATCGCTGCTTCCTAAGTGTTCCCTTACTTTAAGATTTTTTATAAAGTCTGGTTCATTACGTAGCACTAGGTCCAGAATAGCCTGCTGCCTTGTGGGCTCCATGACAAGCTGTTCCATAAAGCCATCCTGTAAGCATTCCATGAATTCCCTTTCTTTGGATCCACTGGCAACATTATTTACCCAGTCCACCTGCATATTGAAGTCTCCCATGATCACCGTGACCTTGCCTTTCTGACAGGCCTTCTCTATTTCCTGGTACATGTTGCGCCCCTGGTCCTGATCACTGTTAGGAGGTCTGGATATAACTCCCACTATGGCTTCTTTTCCTTGAAGCAGAAAAGATTAAGAGGTTACCTTATTGAGATGTTAAATATTAAATGAACAATTTTGACAGGGTAAAGAAGGGCAGTCTGTTTTCATTAGCTGGTATGTCAGTAACTCGGACTCACAATTACAAGATTACCTCACACCTTCAATGCATTATCTAGATCAACATGGCACTTATTGTTAAAGTTCACTTGAAAATGTAACTTGAAAGTTCTGGAATTTACATATGGAAGAACTGAAACCAAATACCCATTCTAAAAGAAGAGAGACTTATCGAACAATCCAGGTCTTTTTCAATATATAATTTCAGTTACATCACATTGTAAACTTTTGCTATAAAGTCTGTGTCCTGTGTTATACTTCACAACCACCTGATGAAGGAGCAGTGCTCCGAAAGCTAGTATGTTCAAATAAACCTGTTGGACTATAACCTGTTGTTGTGTGATTTTTAACTTTGTCCACCCTAGTCCAAATCAAGTACTTCCATATCTTGACCAAAACCACATGGAGAGTTAGGAGTGAGATGAGAAAAGAATTCTTTACACAGAGATTTGGAATACACTGCCTGGGAGAATGGTGGAGGCAGATTCCATCGGCGGTTTCAAAAGAGATATGGACATATATTTGAAAGGGATGAATTTAGAGTCATGGAGCTGTACAATACGGAGTACAGACCCTTCGGTCCAACCCGTCCACGCTGACAAGATATGCTAAATTAATCGAGTCCCATTTGCCAGCACTTGGCCCATATCCCTCTAAATCCTTCCTATTCATGTACCCATCCAGATGCCTTTGAGGTTGTAATTGTACCAGCCTCCACCACTTCCTCTGGCAGCTTATTGCATAACACTGTAGGCTTGGAACTGAATCAAAAGACTAGTCACAGCAGGCAGAGACAGACCCTGTAAAGGATCCATGTGGGCAGTCTCAGGTCATGGTATGGTAAGAGGTCTGGGAACAAAATTACCAGATTTAGAGCTGTTTTAGAGCTCTCAGAACATCAGCAAGCATGTTGTTGAAGGGGTCAACTTACTTGACCTTCAAGTTCTTTCTCTATGGGCTCCCATGGAATTTTTTCAACTTTAAGGATTTGTGTAACAACTTAGAGCTCTGTGGACAAAATTAACAGATCCCTGTCGGCAAAGAAGATAATCTTTAAATTAATGGCACAAAGGACCAAGACCCAAAGGGATAGAGATAAAAAGGATGGTCTCCCACTCATAGAGAGCACTGTTGCAAATACTCACCATGAGGTGCAGCTGCAATAATGAAGTCAAGGGTCAGTAAATTAATTCATTTCAAGGTCATCATATTGAGGACATTGTGGAGCAGACTTAACTTGTGAAGGTGACAATTTAAAAGATTTAGAAGGTGAATTCTTTCAAAAAGAGAAATTTGTAAGAATTTTGAGACTTTGACAAGATTCAGCAATAAATCATCAGAACACAGTGGCTCAGTGGTTAGTACTACAGCCTCACAGCGCCAGGGACCTGGGTTTGATTCCCATCTCGGGCGACCGTTTGTGTGGAGTTTGCATATTCTCCCTGTGTCTGCATGGATTTCCTCTGGGTGCTCCAGTTTCCTCCCACAGTCTAAAGATGTGCAGGTCAGGTGAATTGGCCATGCTAAATTCCCCATTGTGTTAGGTGCATTAGCAAATGTAGGGGAATGGGCCTGGGAGGGTTACTCTTCAGAGGGTCAATGTGGACTTGTTGGGTCAAAGGGCCTGTTTCCATTCTGTAGGGAATCTAATCTAATCTAAAAAGACTGTAGATTTAGCAAAAAGGTTTATTCTAGTTGCAGCCACTATAGGAGACATGACTTATAAAATGCAAGAAAACATAAATTTTACACAAAGAAGCAAGAAATCTTCATCTAGGTTGTAGATGTGGGAAAAGCTCTATTTTCCATGCATGGAGGTAGGAGATCACAATTTTGATAATAATTAATGTGGGTGAGCACCCAGTAAGAAGTACAGAGATACCATATTGGTATTTAACAAGTTTGGAGCTTTATTAGAAGAAAAGAATTCAACATTGGCATGAAAAATGGGTTCAAAATCGTCAATTCAAGAAAATGTCGACAACTGTGAAACACTGCAAGGTTAAAACTTTAATGTCCAGTAGATTAACGAAGGAATTCAGAAGCCATAAATTTAAAACAGCCTTAAAATATTAGGAATAAGTAACAATATTGAGAAGTAATCACAGAAGGAATGCTATTACCTCAATGATTTAATGTCAGAAATTGGCCAAACAAAACACAGGATTAGACATCTTGGAGAAAACCATTCTTAATATACAGATTTAACTTCGATTTGATTTTGGTAAATGCCCATTAACTGCCATTTTTCTGTTATAGTGCCCCATGGTGGGCTGTTTAATCTGTTAAAATTTATTTCCAAAAAGAAGAGAATGGAAATTTGGTAGGGGGGCAAGTTCTTGTGGCACAGTGGTAATGGCCCTACCTCTGAACCAGAAGTCCAAATTCAAGTTTCACCTACCTGGATAAGAACATACAAATTAGGAGCAGGAGTAGGCCTTCTGGCCCTGCAAGCCTGCTCCGCCATTCAATAAGATCATGGCTGATTTTTTTATGGCCTCAGCTCCACTTACCCGTGCTCTCACCATAACCCTTAATTCCTTTATTGTCAAAAAAAGACCTATCTTAGCATTAAAAATGTTTACGGAAGTAGTGTCAATTAATTCACTGGGCAGGGAATTCCATAGATTCACAACCCTCTGGGTGAAGAAGTTCCTTCTCAATTCAGTCCTAAATCTGCTCTCTTTAATCTTGAGGCTATGCCCTGTTGCCCTAGTTTCACCTGCCAATGGAAACATCATCTCTACTCCTATCATATCCAATCCCTTCATATTTGTATATGTTTATATAAGATCCCTTTCTTCTAAATTCCAATGAATATAATCCCAGTCTGCTCAGTCTCTCCTCATAAGCCAACACCTTCAAGTCTAGAATCAACCCAGTGAACCTCCTTTGCATCTCCTCTACTGCCAGTACATCCTTTCTCAAGTAAGGAGACCAAAGCTGCACACCGTACTCCAGGTGTGGCCTCACCAGCATCCTGTACAGCAGCAACATAACCTCCCCACTTTTAAACTCAATCTTTTAGCAATGAAGGACAAAATTCCATTTGCCTTCCTAATTACTTTTGTACCTGCAGACCAACCTTCTGTGATTCATGCACAAGGACACTCAGGTCCCTCTGCATAGCAGCGTGTTTCAACATTTTACCATTCAAGTAGTAATCGTTTTTACTGCTATTCCTAATGGATAGCTTCACATTCATTGACATTGTATTCTGTCTACCAGGCCTTTGCCCGCTCACTTAAAGTATGTATGTTCCTCTGCAAAGTTTCACAGTCCTCTGCACACTTTGCTCTGCCACTCATCTTAGTCATCTGCAAATTTTGACACACTACACATGATCCCCAACTCCAAATCATCTATAACTATCATAACATGTCTGATTAGAAATATCTGAAAGGGAGGTTTGACTGTGTTTGGTGTCACTGACATATGAAGATATATTCTTTAAAAATAATTATAGAATTGTACTGTACAGAAGGAAGCCATTCAATCCATTGTGTCTGTACTGGCTCCTGAAACAGCTACCCAGCTACTCCCATCTTTCATCCCTATCTTTGTCACCCTCTAAATTCATCACTTTCAAATATATATCCAACTCTCTATTGAAACCCCCATGGAATCCACCTCCGCCAAACTCCTAGGCAGTGCATTCCGAATCCTAACACTTCTGATTAAAAAACTTTGTTTTGCTGACAATCTTGAAATTGTGACCCTTAGTTACTGACATACCAACAAGTAGAAACAGAATATCCTTCTTTACCCTGTCAAAATTGTTCATACTTTCAAACAGATCAACAATGCTCTATGACTCTATGACTCTGCTCTAAGAAGAATAAGTCCAATTTTTCTAACATTTTCTTGCATCTAAAGTCCTTCATTCCTGGTTTCATCTCCTTTGAACTCTCCTGCCATAAATAAGGTGGCCTGAACTGAACACAACACTCAAAATATGGTCTGACCAGATGTATGAGTAAGGGTCAGAGAGGATCAGTCTATGAAAACAAGGAAAAATTGTTTATGTTATGTATTTGTCACTGAATATGGAACTCTTTGGCTAGGCCAACACTTCCTGCCCAATGATAATTATCCTTGAGAAGGTGGCGGTGATCTTTCACTGCAAGCCTAACTAAAGAGAAGCATTTATCATCAGATGCCAACGTCTATATTTAAACAGTCTTCTGGAACAAATGGTACAACAGTTTCATTAGCTTGAACTTGAACATCTTTGTCACTTTGAAATAACTATCAATACATCATGATCCTTATTTTTTCTCAGAATAAACAAGCAAATATAATTGCAATGGTTTCTTCTCAGGATAATCTTGAGCTGTGTATTTACAGTCAGAGTTCATGTTATGCCAAATATCTGTCTGCTCTTTGAATAGTTGGTTTTGGCATTGTGCTGCGAGAAAGCATAGTTTTGTTCTTTAATCCGTACTCCTGGGACAAAGGGAGAGTGAGCTTTGTGTGAGGAGAGATCATTCCCTACCTGAACTTGTCAGAAGCATGCTCGGCTTTGTACAGCAGGGAAGAACTCAAAAGTTCAAGATGGTCATTGGAGTTTTGAGATCAGAAGACCAGTTATACAGTGAGAAAGAGGATTGTGTATTAAGGGCTTTGTAAGAAAACTTCTCAATCCTGCATATGTTAACCAATTCTGCTACACATTTACAGATTAGTTCTTGACCTGCCTTTGTAATCTTTAATGCTTCTCACTTAACTTCTAAACCATCTTAGTCTCTTTAATCTGCATAAGGCATGTGCACAATTTTCCTTTTCCAAGTGCAATTTATGGGAGCAATGTCTCCTTGGAACAGAAAAGGTTGATAGGGGACCTGATAGACGTACATAAAATTATGAGAGGCAAGAATGAGGGGGTTAGAAAGCAGCTATTCCCCTTAGCTGGAAGATCAATAATATGAGGGTATAATTTTAGGTGAAAACCTGAAGGCTCAGAGGGGATTTGAGGAAATTATTTTTCATCAAGGGTGTGAAGGGGATCTGAAATGCATGAGAGGATAGCTGAGGTGCGGGAAACTTCACAATCTTTAAAATATACTGGTATGGGCACATGAAATGACCATAAGACCAGAAGACATACAGCAGAAGTTAGGCCATTCAGCCCATTGAGTCTGCTCTGCCATTCAATCATGGGGCTCTTCCATACAGAAGGGCAGGAAAAAGATTAGGTAGGTGGTTCTGTGTTTGAAAACAAGACTCCCTCATGATATGTTGTCTCCCAGGTTCACGGGTCAGGGATGTCTCAGATCAGCCGCAGGAAACTCTGAAGGGGGAGGGTGAATAGCCAGCATATCAGCAATGATATATGTAAAAATTGGGATGAGGTCATACAAGCTGAATTTAGGGAGTTAAGAGCCAAGTTAAAATGTAAGACCTCAGAGATAGTAATCTCAGGATTGCCACCAGTGTCAAGAGCTAGTCAGAGTAGAAGTGAAAGAATAGGCAGGATGAATGCGTGGCTTGAAAGATGGCGCAGGAGGGAGTGTTCAGATATTTTGGGACATTGGAAGCAGTTCTGGGGGAGGTAGAACTATTACAAATTGGACGGTCTCCTCCTGGGCCAGAATGGAACCAATGTCCTTTGGGGTGCTTTTGCTAATGCTGTTGGGGAGGGTTTAAACTAATGTGGCAGTGGGCTAGGAACCAAATGAGGAGGTTAGTGGGCAGTAAGGAGCTAGTAACTAAAGCCTGTAATGAACTAGGTAATGAAGTCAGCGTGACTAAGGGGAAGAATAGGCAGGGAGCAGATGGTGAATGCAAATGAACTGGTGGTCTGAGATGCATTTGTTTTAATGCAAGAAGTGTAGTAGGTAAGGCAGTTGAACCTAGAGCTTGGATTAATACCTGGGAGTATGATGTTATTGCTTTTACTGAGATTTGGTTGAGGGAAGGGCAAGATTGGCAACTAAATATCCCAGGATATAGATGCTTTAGAAGGGATAGAGAGGGAGGTAAAAGGGGTAGAGGGATTGTATTACTGGTCAGAGAGGATATCACAGCTGTGCTGAAGGAGGATACTATGGAGGATTCAAGCAGTGAGGCAATATGGGCAGAGCTTAGAACTAGGAAGGGTGCGGTAACAATGTTGGGGCTGTATTACGGTTTAGATTAGAGTGGTGCTGGAAAAGCACAGCAGGTCAGGCAGCATCCGAGGAGCAGGGGCCTCACAACAATGAGCGTGAGATAGAGGTACAAATATGTAAACAGATTATGGAGAGATTTAGGAGAAATTTATAAGGAGCATCCAGGAGGGTATTGTTGAGCAGTATGTAAATAAGGGGAAGGGGTCGCATTGAATCTGATGTTGGAGAATGAGACCAGCCAGGTGGTTGAAGTTTCAGTAGGGGATTACTTTAGGAATAGTAATCATAATTCCATAAGTTTTAGAATACTTATGGAAAAAGACGAGAATGGTCCTAAGGGAAAAGAGCTCAATGGGGGAAGGCCAACTATAGCAAAATTCAACAGGAGCTAGGGAATCTGGATTAGGAGCAGCTGTACGAAGGTAAATCCACATTTGCTGGGAGAGACGGGGATTTAAAGCAGAAATTCAGGGAGCTAGAACAAACAGAGTTGTTATCTCTGGTTTGTTGCCCATGCCACATGCTAGCGAAGTGAGGAATAAGGAGAGTGAGGAATTGAACACATGGCTACAGGGATGGTGCAGGAGGGAGGATTTTGGATTCCTGGATAATTGGGGATTTTTCTGGGGTTCTACAAACAGGATGGTCTTCACCTGAACCGGGGGTGGGGGGGGGGGACATTTGCTAATGCTCTTTGGAGGGGTTTAAACTAATTCAGCAGGGTGATGGGAACCAAAATTGTAGTTTGAGTGTATGGGAGAATGAAAGTAGTGAAGTCAGAACTAAAATTTCAAGATCGCAAGAAGGCACCAGCAAGCAAGAAGTTGGTTTGAAGTGTATCTACTTCAACACCAGGAGCATCCGGAATAAGGTGGTGGACTTGCAACATGGGTTGGTACCTGGGATTTCAATGTTGTGGAGATTTCAGAGACATGGATAGATCAGGGACAGGAATGGTTATTGCAGGTTCTGGGATTTAGATGTTTCAGAAAGAACAGAGAAGATGGTAAAAAGAGGGGGTGGTGTGGCATTGTTACTCAAGGATAGTATAACAGTTGCAGAAAGGACGTTTGAGGACTCCTCTGCTTAGATAGTATTGGCTGAGATTAGAAACATGAAAAGAGAGGTTACCCTGTTGGGAGTTTTCTAAAGGCCTCCAAATTGTTCCAGGGATGTAGAGGAAAGGATAGCAAAGATGATTCTCGAAAGAAGTGAGAGTGACAGGGTAGTTGTTATGGGGACCTTTAACTTTCCAAATATTGACTGGGAATACTGTAGTTCAACTACTTTAGATGGGTCAGTTTTTGTCCAATGTGTGCAGGAGGGTTTCCTGACATAATATGTAGACAAACCAACAAGGGGGGACACCACATTAGATTTGGTAACAGACAATGAAGCAGGCCAGGTGTTAGATTTGGAGGTAGGTGAGCACTTTGGTGATAGTGACCACAATTTGGTTATGGAAAGGGATAGTTATATGCCTTAGGGCAAGAGTTATAGGTGCGGGAAAGGCAATTATGATGTGATTAGGAAAAATTTAGGATGCATACGATGGGGAAGCAACTGCAGGGGATAGGCACAATAGAAATGTGGGGCTTATTCAAGGACCAGCTGTTCGAGGAGCCATGGTTTCCCAAGGAAATTGAATCTCTTGTCAAAAGGAGGAAGAAGGCTTATGTTAGGATGAGATGTGATTGCTCAGTTAGGGTACTTGAGAGTTACCAGTTAGCCAGGAAAGACCTAAAGAGAGAGCTAAGAAGAGCCAGGAGGGGACATGAGAAGTCATTGGTGGATGGGATCAAGGAAAATCTTAAGGTTTTCTATAGGTATATCAGCAATAAAAGAATGACTAGAGTAAGATTAGGGCCAATCAAACATGGTAGTGGGAAGTTGTGCATGGAGTCAGAAGAGATAGGGGAAGCATTAAATGCATAATTTTCGTCCGTATTTAGACTAGAAAATGACAATGTAGTCGAGGAGAATATTGAGATACAGGCTGCTTGACTAGAGGGGATTGAGGTTCATAAGGAGGAGGTGTTAGCAATTTTGGCAAGTGTAAAAATAGATAACTCCTCTGGGCCGGATGGAATTTATCCTAGGATTCTCTGGAAAGCCAGGAAGGAGATTGCAGAGCCTTTGGCCTTGATCTTTATGTCGTCATTGTCTACAGAAATAGTGCCAGAAGACTGGAAGATAGCAAGTGTTGCCCCCTTGTTCAAGAAGGAGAGTAGAGACAACTCTGATAATTATAGACCTGTCAGGCTTACTTTGGTTGTGGGTAAAGTACTGGAAAGAGTTATAAGATATAGGATTTATAATCATCAAGAGATTAATACATTGATTAGGGATAGTCAACGTATGGTTTTATGAAGGGTAGGTCATGCCTCACAAACCTTATCGAATGCTTTGAGAAGGTGACCAAACAGGTGGATGAGGGTAAAGTTGTTGATGTGGTGTATATGGATTTCAGTAAGGCACTTAATAAGATTCCCCATGGTAGGCTATTGCACAAAATATGAAATCTTAGGATGAAGGGTGATTTAGTGGTTTGAATCAGAAATTGGCTAGCTGAAAGAAGACAGAGGGTGGTGGTTGATGGGAAATGTTCATCTTGGAGTTCATTTACTAGTGGGGTACCGCAAGGAGCTGTTTTGGGTCCACTGTTCTTGTTCAAGAAGGAGAGTAGAGACAACTCTGATAATTATAGACCTGTCAGGCTTACTTTGGTTGTGGGTAAAGTACTGGAAAGAGTTATAAGATATAGGATTTATAATCATCAAGAGATTAATACGTTGATTAGGGATAGTCAACATGGTTTTATGAAGGGTAGGTCATGCCTCACAAACCTTATTGAATGCTTTGAGAAGGTGACCAAACAGGTGGATGAGGGTAAAGTTGTTGATGTGGTGTATATGGATTTCAGTAAGGCACTTAATAAGATTCCCCATGGTAGGCTATTGCACAAAATATGAAATCATAGGATGAAGGGTGATTTAGTGGTTTGAATCAGAAATTGGCTAGCTGAAAGAAGACAGAGGGTGGTGGTTGATGGGAAATGTTCATCTTGGAATTCATTTACTAGTGGGGTACTGCAAGGAGCTGTTTTGGGTCCACTGTTCTTTGCCATTTATATAAATGACTTGGATGAGTGCATAGAAGGATGGGTGAGTAAATTTGTGGAAGATACTAAGGTCAGTAGAGTTGTGGATAGTGATGAAGGATGTTGTGGATTACAGAGGGACATAGATAAGCTGCAGAGCTGGGCTGAGAGGTGGCAAGTGGAGTTTCATGCAGAGAGTGTGAGGTGATTCACTTTGGTCAGAGTAACCAGGATGCAAAGTACTGGGCTAATGGTAAGATTCTTGGTAGTATAGATGAGCAGAGAGATCTCAGTGTCCAGGTACATAGATCCTTGAAAGTTTCTACCCAGGTTGTTATGGTTGTTAAGAAGGCATACGGTGTGTTAGCTTTGATTGGTAGAGGGATTGAGTTTCAGAATCATGAGATCACGCTGAGGCTGGACAAAACTCTGGTGCGGCCATATTTGGAGTATTACATACAGTTCTGGTCACTGGATTATAGGAAGGATGTGGAAGTTTTGGAAAGGGTTCAGAGGAGATTTACCAGGATGTTGCCTGGTATGGAGGGAAGGTCTTACAAGGAAAGGCTAAAGGACTTGAGGCTGTTTTGGTCTTACAAGGAAAGGCTAAAGGACTTGAGGCTGTTTTTGTTAGAGGTAAGAAGGTTGAGAGGCAACATAATTGAGACATATAAGATAATCAGAGGGTTAGATAGGATGGACAGTAAGAGCCTTTTTTCTTGGACGGTGATGGCCAGCATGATGAGACATAGCTTTAAATTGAGGGGTGATAGACTTAGGACAGATGTCAGAGGTAGTTTCTTTACTCAGAGAGTAATAGGGGTGTGGAATGCACTGCCTGCAAAAGTCGTATACTTGCCAACTTTAAGGGCATTTAAGTGGTCATTGGATAGGCATATGGACGAGAATGGAATAATGTTGGTTAGATGGGCTTCAGATTGGTTCCACAGGTTGACGCAACATCGAGGGCTGAAGAGTCTGTACTGTGCTGTAATATTCTATGTTCTATGATGATATGTGGGAGACTTTTAAAAAGAGGTTGATTAGAGTGCAGGACATACATGTCCCTGTGAAAATGAGCAATAGAAATGGCAAGAGTAGGGAACCATGGATGACAGGTGAAATTGTGAGACTAGCTAAGAGGAAAAAAGAAGCATACATAAGGTCTAGGTGACTGAACACAAATGAAGCTTTGGAAGAATATCAGGAAAATAGGATCAATCTAAAATGAGGAATTAAGAGGTCTAAAAGGGGTCATGAAATATCTTGATGACAGGTGAAATTGTGAGACTAGCTAAGAGGAAAAAAGAAGCATACATAAGGTCTAGGTGACTGAACACAAATGAAGCTTTGGAAGAATATCAGGAAAATAGGACCAATCTAAAATGAGGAATTAAGAGGTCTAAAAGGGGTCATGAAATATCTTTAGCAAACAGGGTTAAGGAAAATCCCAAAGCCTTTTATTCATATATAAGGAACAAGAGGGTAACTAGAGAAGGGGGGGTTTGTCCACTCAGGGACAAAGGAGGAAAGTTGTGCGTGGAGTCAGAGAAAATTGGTAAGATTCTTAATGACTACTTTGCATTGATATTCACAGAGGAGAGGGGCATGACGGTTGTTGAGGATAGGGATACATGTTTGATTACTCTCAGTCAAGTCGTCATAAGGAGGGAGGAAGTGTTGAGTATTCTAAAAGGCATTAAGGTGGACAAGTCCACAGGTCCGGATGCAATCTATCGCAGTCTACTGAGGGAAGTGAGAGAGGAAATAGCTAGGGCCTTAATCGATATCTTTGCAGCATCCTTGAATACGGGTGAAGTCCCGGAGGACGGGAGAATTGCTAATGTTGTCCCCTCATATAAGAAGAGTAGCAGGAATAATCCAAATAATTACAGACCGGTGAGCCTGATGTCAGTGGTAGGGAAAATGCTTGCGAAGATACTGAAGGACAGGATCTATTTCCATTTGGAAGAAAATGGGCTTATCAGTGATAGGTAACATGACTTGGTGCAGGGAAGATCATGTCTTATCAACTTAATAGGATTCTTTAAGGAAGTGACAAAGATGATTGATGAGAGAGGGGTTGTAGAAGTCGTATTCATGGACTTCACTAAGGCATTTGATATGGTTCCCCATGGTAGGCTGATGGAGAAAGTGAAGTTGCATGTGGTACAGGATGTACTAACTAGATGGATAAAGAACTGACTGGGCAAAGGGAGACAGAGAGTAGTAGTGGAAGGGAGTTTTTTCAAAATAGAGATCTGTGACCATTGGTGTTCCATGGGCATCTGTGCTGGGACCACTGTTGTTTGTGATAAACATAAATAACTTGGAGGAAGGTGTAGGTTGCCTCATTAGCAAGTTTGCAGATGACACTAAGATTAGTGGAGTAGCAGATAGTGAAGGGACTGTCAGAGAATATAGCAGAATACACATAGATTGTAGAGTTGGGCAAAGAAATGGCAGATGGAGTTCAATCCGGACAATTACGAGGTGATGTAATTAGAAGTTGCAATTCCAGAGTGAACTATATAGTAAATGGAAAAGTCCTGGGGAAAATTGATGTACAGAGAGATCTGGGTGTTTAGGTCTATTGTTCCCTGAAGGTGGCAATGCAGTTCAGTAAAGTGGTCAAGAAGGCATACAGCATATTTTCCTTCATCAGACGGGGTATTGAGTACAAGAGTTGGCAGGTCATGTTGCAATTGTATAAGACTTTGGTTCGGCCACATTTGGAATACTGCGTACAGTTCTGGTTACCACATTACTAAAAGGAATATGGATTCTTTGGAGAAATTGCAGACGAGGTTCACCAGGATGTTGCCTGGTATGGAGGGTGCTAGCTATGAAGAGAGGTTGAATAGATTAGGATTATTTTCATTAGAAAGATGAAGGTTGAAGGTTGACCTTATTGAGGTCTACAAAATCATGAGAAGTATAGACAGGGTGGAGAGCAAGAAGCTTTTATCCAGAGTGGGGAACTCAATTACTGGTGTAACGAGTTCAAGGTGAGGGGAAAGAGTTTAAGGGAGGTATGTGTGGAAAGTTCTTTACGTAGAGGGTGGTGGGTGCCTGGAATGCATTGCCAGCAGAGGTGGTAAGGGTGGGCATGATACGGTCATTTAAAATGTATCTGGACAGATACATGAAGGGGCTGGAAGCAAAGGGATACAGATCCTTAGAAAATGGGTGACAGGTTTAGATAGAGGATTTGTATCGGTGCAGACTTGGATGGCTGAAGGGCCTGTTGCTGTCCTAGAATTTTCTTTGTTCTTTGTTCTCTTTATTCATAGCTGATAAATTTCTCAACCCCATTCACCCACCTTTTCCCTGTAACCCTTGATCCCCTTGATACTCAACAACCTATCTATATCTCAGTCTTAAATATACTCAATGACCTGGCCTCCACAGGCTTCTGTGACAATGAATTCCATAGATTCGTCAGTCTCTGGCTGAAGAAGTATCTCCTTATCTCCGTTCTAAAAGGTCTTCCCTTTACTTAAAGGCTATGTCCTCTGGTCGTTGTCTCTCCTACCAATGTCATAACATTCAAGGCTGTTGAAACGTGGGACTCACATAACTTTGGTACTACAGACTTGGTGGGCCAAAAGGACTCTTCTGCATGCATAATTTTATGACTTTATGATGGGATTTACTGGAGTTAGTAGTGAACAAAATAATCCTCCTGAAGCAGAGAACTCATCAAATAAATCTTATTCCTTGTCATCAGCAACTTTTACTGAAAGTAAAAATGGTGTTTAAAAATTCCAAACTGCGCTCTAATACTCAACTTCAGTGCATTCCATCAAATGAGGGAGCTACCTTCATCCTTTATCATCTCCTCCTTTCTCTTTGTTTGTGGAGAAACAGATAGAACAATTTGGCGTTGAGCTACTTGGGAGGCGTTGGCATACTGGTAGCCTTACTCGTTGCTATCCAGAGATACTGGTATCATTCTGAAGACCTGGTTTCAGTCCCACCATGATAAAAGGTGGACTTTGAATTCAATAAAAGTCTGAAATTATGAATCGAATGATCACTGTGAAACCATTGCCAATTGTTAGCAAAGCCTATTTGGTTCACTAATGTCCTTTAGAGAAGGAAGCTACCATCTACCTAACCTGGCCAACATGTGACTCCAGACCCAGGAAACGTGATATGAAAGGAAGAAATTGCAAAGTTCACGTAAAAATGAGGCCCGTGATCAGTGTTCTGGGATTAGAAATTCAGTCATTTACATAGGAGGACAACCAACGTTATCTTTGGAGTCCCCATGCCTAGCAAACAGCAGGTGGCCACTATTAATCCAAAGACCCAGGTACTACCTCGGAATCCAGGTTCGTAATCTCACCATAGAACTTGGTGGAATCTGAATTCAATAAAAATCTGAAATTACAAGTCTAATGGCAACCTTGAAATCATCGCCAATTGGTGTAAATAAACATCTGATTCACTAATATCCTTTAGGAAAGGCAATCTACCACCTTGACATGGTCTGGCCTACGTGTCACTCCAGCACCATACCAATGTGGTTGACTATAGACTATCAGTTAAGGATGGGCAACAAATGACCAGGAATGCCCTCATCCTGTGAATGAGCAAAGAAAAAGGCTCAATTGTTGAATGTATCCAAAGCAGAATTTGACCGGTTTTAGATTGAGGAGGGAGTCAAGGGTTTCTGATGGCAAGGGACAAAGTGCAGTTAACACACAATCAGATCAGCATTGATCTCATTCGATGTTTGGAGTGAGCGAGTGTTTTCTGACTTCTTTCACTGAAGCGTAGAAAATTGAGAGGTGATTTTATAGAGGTTAATAAAATCATGAAGAGCATAGATAAGGTAAATGGCAGGTGTCTTTTCTTTCTGATGGGGGAGTTTCACGACTGGGAGTATATTCTTAAGGTGAGAGGAGAAAGAATTCAAAAAGACATGAGGGGCAATTTTTTTACACAGAGAGTAGTTCGTGTGTGGAATGAACTTCCAGAGTAAATCGTGGATGCAGGTACAGTCACAATGTTTAAAGACATTGAGGTAAGTACATGAATAAGAAATGTTTGGAAGGATATGGGCCAAGAGCAGGCAGGTAGAACGTGCTTAGTTTGAGATTATGGTCAACATAGACTAGTTGGACCAAAGGGTCAGTTTCTGTGTTGCATGACACTCTGACTCTATGTCTCTATGAAAGGCTGGATGGGCTAGGCCTGTTTCCATTGGAGTTTAGAAGAGGGAGGAGGGACTTGATTGAGTTTATACAATCCCAAACAGTCTTGAATGGTGGAAGTGGGAAAGATGTTTAATGTTATGGTTGGGCCTTATTTCCTTTTGTAGCCCTGCCCAGGACCAGGAGAAGTGTGGAAATCTGAAAGATAAGCATAAAGAGCTGTAGAAACTCAGCAGGTCTGGAAGCATCACTGGAGAGAGAAAGCAGAGTTAACATTTCAGGTCCAGTGACCCTCCATCTGAAGAGAGGTCTCTGACACGAAACATTAACTCTGTTTCTCTCTACACAGATGCTGCTAGATCTGCTGAGTTTCTCCAGAACTAGAAGACACTAGTTGATTAACATTAGGACTGAGGTGGAGAGAATTTATTTTCTCTCAATGACTTTGGAACTCTCTGCCTCAGAAGACAGTGGAGGCGGGATCATTGAATATTTTCATGGCTGAAGTCAAAACATTTTTGTTAGACAAGGGAAAGAAATGTTTCTCGGAGCGGATGAGAATGTGGAACTTGAAACTTAAACAGATGAACAATGACCTTATGAATTGCAGAGTCGGCTAGGGCAGCCAAATGGTTGATGTTGATGTTAGTATGGTGAAGAAAGCTGAACAGGCCAAATAACTTGATCCTACTCATTATAACCTTATAACGTCATTTGTCAAATCGTCGAGATTCTATTATAACTAAACAATATGAATTATCCTCTGTGCATTTGCTGAAATCGACAGCCACCTTTCAATTTTTATTAAAGATATTAATATTTCATTAAAATTGAAAACAACATGAAACTCCTGTTACATACATCTCTGCACTTTGTCGCAAACTGTCTGGCTTACTGAAGTTCAGATGGAAACTCTCGGTATTATTTTAATAACTTCAATGACTGGCAGAGACATAGCTTGAAGGAAAATGTTCTATGTACTCACTCACGCTTGAACAGTAGAAACCTCCATATGATGGAAATGGCAATTGTGAAGTTAAATCCATTGAAATTCTCCTGCAGGTTTAGCCTGCCAGTTTGGTTAACCTAATCTAAAGCAGAAGCCAAGTTTTAATAATGAGAATTTTTGAAGTCTAGAGTTGGATTTGAAAAGTGATTATCTTCTGCGAGGATAGTCTGAAGCAATTCTGAGCATCAAATGAACTAAGAATGGTTCCAGCTGAGAAGAAAGTCATTTGACTCATTAAGTTGATGCTGGCTAACCACAAGAGAAATCTACTAGTCACATTCCCTTGCCCATTTCTTTGTGGGTCTGTGGAATAACTGCACAGAGGCCAGCATCCCATCACCAAGTTACCCCTTATTTACTTGTGCACAGTACACTGGCTGTGGGGCCAGCCAGCTCAGAGTCAGTCACCTGAACTGAGGAGATTCTAAATCTCCTGGTTATACATTCCTTTCACCCATATTGTGTGTGTGTGTGCAAGTTAAGGACACAGTGAAGAAAAACGAGTGTATAAAATGTTTTACATATTCCACCACTAGGAAGGAAGGAAACACATGAGTGGCCAGTGACAAGCAGTGCCCCTATCTCTTGTATATATTGGCTTTCCTGATTGGGAGAACGTGAGGACTGCAGATACTGGAGATCAGAGTCGAAAAGTGTGGTGCTGGAAAAGCACAGCAGGTCAGGCAGCATCCGTGGACCAGGGGAGTCTATGTTTTGGGCATACGTTCTTCATCAGGAATGATGCTGCCTTCCTGATTGGCTCAAGTTAACAACCCGAATCAAGGACCTCATAGTTCCCGAGATTCACTTGGTTCCAATCGCTACAGTCTGGAAGAGTTTGTTTACTTTTCAGCTATTTATCAATCTCCCTTTTGAAAGCAAATTTGTTGCTACCACACACTGCATTCCAGAATCTAGTCACATTTCCTCATTATTCTGGAGGAGTTTTTGTCTTCAGTCTATATCAGTCTCCTCTGCTTACAGGTTCCTTTGCCAATGGAAGGCGTTCAGACCAGTTATGAATGTGAACACCTCTATCAAATCCTCTTTTAACTCTCTCTTCAAAAGCCTCCCACAGCTTCTGAAGTTAATCCAAGTAATCTGTGTCTCTCAGCCTTCGAACTATTATTGTAAATCTTTTCTACACACTTTCCAAACCTTCACATTCCTTCCAAAACATGATGCTGAGAATTGGACGCAGGAAACAATTTTATTATCCATAGTTGGCCATTCAATGTATGATGGGGGCTTGAACATCCTTTCTTCTGCAAAAGACTTTGTGCAGGCATTCTTCCCCACTTGGAATTAGTAATAAAGATGAATAGTAAGGAGGATTGGTGACAGTGAAACTCCCCAAGACATTGACATGGTGGTTCAATGGCTAGTACTGCTGCCTCACAGTACTAGGGATCTGGGATTGATTCCAGTCTTCAGTAACTGGCTGTGTGCAGTTTACACATTCTCCTTGTATCTGCATTGGATTCCTTTGGGTGCTCTGGTTTCCTCCCATAGTCCAAAGCTGTGCAGGTTAGGTGGATTGGCCATGCTAAATTGCCTTGTGGTGAGACGGGCTATGGAGGCTGTATTAGCCATGGTAAATGTAGGGTTTGGGTGGGATGCTTTTCAGACAGTTGGTGAAGACTTGATGGGCCAAAGGGTCTCTTTCCACACTATAGGAATTTATGATCTCAAGCATGTCCACAACAAATACCAGGTAGGAGTAGACAAAAACTCATGTCCCAATACTCCAATTGTTTTCATGAAATGATGTGTTATAAACACTCATTGTCAACTCCTTTCTTTTGTAGTCTTTGCCTGAATTCATAACATCCAGTACCCTGTAGGCTTTCATTATGCACTCTTTCAACTGTCCTGTCGTTGTCAATGGCTTAGGCACCTATACCTCTCTGTTCCTGAACCCCCTTTAGAATTACGTACTTTGTATCAACTGTGTTTCCCTCATCAACACAGACAAAATCTATTCAAGTTATTATAACATGTGTTAAGATATCTGTTCTGAAGTTCTGGAGAAGGGTCATTCGATATGAAACATCAACTCTATTTCTCTCTCCACAGATGCTGCCAGACTTGCTGAGCTTTTCCAGCAATTTCTGTTTTTGCTTGTTTCAGATCTTCAATAATCATCAGTCTTTATTTTATGTTAAGATATCTGTCCTGTTTAACCTTCAATAACCAAACTTGTCCAAGTAATCATTAATTTTGGCCAAACATTCTCTCAACATCGAAGTTAAACTACTTGCTTAGTTTAACCTTACACACTGCCTTGCTCATTTGTTAAACCATAGTTAAAGGTAGCTGAAGTGCTCTGAAAGCTAGTGCTTCCAAATAAACCTGTTGGACTATAACCTGACATTGTGTGATTTTTAATTTTGTCCTCCCTGGTCCAACACCGGCCAGCTCTTTCACATCATTGTTTATTTGTAATTGTCCCATAAGCAGTCACAGTCCCTGTATCCAAGTAAGATTGAAGGTTCCTCCACTCTTACTTCTCTGAATGTCGTCAAGTGCGGCTGATTGAAGTTTGGATAAATTGTGTATAAATATTTTTCCATTAAATATTGCCGAATGTGAAGAATGACATTGATTTGAAGAGACCGGAGTAGAATTAGAATTAGAATTAGAATTAGGTTTTATTGTCGCGTGTACTCAGCTACAGAGGAACCTCGATCATCCGGCATTCAATTATCCGAATATCAAATTATCCGGCAAGATTGCAAGGTCCCGATGCTTAGCTAAACTATGATACCTGGTTCCCGATTATCTGGAATTCGATTAACCAAATGAAATACTCCCTACCTGTGTCCTTTGGATAATCGAGGTTCCTCTGTATAGAGATACAGAACCACTGTGAAACGTTTACAATCTTGCCATTCTCAGTGCTATCTTAGGTAAAAGGCACCCAGGTACAAAATCTTATGCAAAATGTAGAAAAATAAAGGAATAAATTGAAAGTTCAACATTATAGCTCTTGTTGGTATAAAGTAGCAAATAAGAAATAAAATTAAAAGTTCCAAATTGCAGTCCTTTGGTCATGGGCTGCATGGTGGGCTATTTAATCTCCAATAACAGTCTGTTTAACTTGTAACTCTGCATTTTAATAATTGACCTTCTAGAGCAGCTCCAGAGTGATTCAGAGCTGGTGATGATCAATGGATTTTCTATTTAAAAGCTGGATTGTTCCTCACTGGAGAGATCGCTTTTGGACAGGGAAAGGATGTTCAAGGAAAAGGAGGAAACTAATGCTGGTACTAAACTGTAGATTTGTAATAAAGCCCTCATAAATCTCTACAAGCCTTTTGCTCCCTAAGTCAACATATAGATATCGGCCTGTTAAACATGTAGCACTGAGGGAGAGAATGTAGAAATGTCATTTTCTGAATAAAGTGTTAAACCAAGGCCCTGCCTGTTCAATTAAATGGAGACTTGAGATTGGGGCTGAGAGGGGAATGGGTGTCAGACTCAAAGAGGGAGAGGGAGACAGATAAAGGGAGAGGGGAGTGATTGACAGTCTGTGGGAGTCAGGGTAGGTGTTAGAGCTGTGAGAGGGGGGCGTGGGTGTCAGATTGTGAGAGTGGGGGTAGGTATAGGCGCTAGTGACAGAAGGACCATCCTGTGGGAGGGTGGTTGGTATTCGTGGGTCAGTGCTGTGAGAACAGTCAAGCAAGCTGTCAGTCACAGAGCAGACCACTGCACAAAGAACAAAATACATGGAACTAAATATATGTTTGCAATTATCAGGTAGGGACAGAAGTCAATTGCCTCAAATACAGATTCTTAATCATTCAGGGAATGAAGGGTTACGGGAAAAACACAGGAAAGTGGACATGCCTGGTGTCGGGTCAGCCATTATCCTATTGAATAGTGGTAGCAGGCTCAAAGGGCCAAATAGCCTCCTCCCACTCCTATTTCTTGTGGTCTTACCCTCTTAGAATAGTCTCAGAAAGTACAGTCACTGGCCACCACTTGTAGTGAGGCTGTGAAAGGTGATGATGTCAGTATGAGGCTGATAGCGATGAGTAATAATTATGTGGGATTCTAGGAACGAAGGAACCAAAGAGAGATAATGGCAACTAATCCCATTGTAGCCCATTCATGCTTTATCCCTTATTATGATCCTGACCTCCTGTTGCTGAGGTGACTGTCATGGAACTGATTGCTGACAAACAGAATGAGGGTCAATCCAATGAGGCTGGTGCGAGTGAGGGGAGGTTTCAGGGCCTGCCTCTTTTCCACTTGGATGATCTTTAGAAGAGCAGAGTGGCCTGCAGGCTGACTATGAACAAAGGGGCAGCCAGCTCTCTGCTGATGCACAGCGTCCATCTAGTGGCTGAATTGGGAACTGGCTCATTCACCAGTTTCAATGTCAAAGTCACTTCGTGATTTGACCTCAGCCAACTGGACATGAGGCTCAATTCATCTATTAATAGTGTCCAGGCCATAGATGATTCATTTTATTTAAAATCAAATTCCGTTTCTCACCTTAATTATTAAATCCTGCAGCCATTCCTAAACACTTGCAGGAATAGAGATCCTTACTTGTGCTGTCACAGTGGTTAATTTTACTGAATGCTATGCGTCAAGTGTACCAGGGTCATTATTACTTACATTAACACTCTTTGATAATTCAACATGCTCATCATTGCTGAAATATGCTGGTAGAGCTGGCACATATAGGGTTGTAATGCAACACCATTGAAATGTGTTGATGTTGTTTGTTATTATCTCACCTGCTATGCATATTGGAAATGAACCATGAGTGTTTCACGTGATGCCTCACACATGTTAGTGCAATTGAAATTAATGGAGCTGTGTCAGAGCTGACAGAGTCCCCACTGCCAGCACCATTAAAATCTTCAACATGAGAAAACAAATGGCAAGACATTCAGGAATCATCTCACAGAAACCTGGAAAACTTGAACTAGACTAGCTAGACAAGTTAAACTCAGTAAGGATGTTCCTGATGACCGCAGAGTCGAGACCAGGGGTCCCAGTTGAAGGATACAGGGTAGACCATTTGAGACTGAGATGAGGAGAAATTTATTCTCCCAGAGAGTGGTGAGCCATTGGAATTCTCCATCACAGAAAACAGTTGAGGTCAAGAATATTTAAGAAGAAGTTGGTTATTATTCATAGGGCAAAAGAGATCAAAGAGTGTGTGGAGAAAGCAGGAAGAGGGGACTGAGTTGGATGGTCAGCTATGATCATATTGAATGGTGGCACAGACCTGAAGGGCTGAATGGCTTACTCTTACTCCTATTTTCAACATTTCTAATCAAATATTGAAGTATGATTTTCTCATAACCCTTTATAGTAGTTCCATAAGACCATAAGACTACAGGATATAAGAGGCCTTTTGGCCCGTTGAGTCCAGTCCACCATTCGAGCATGGCTGATATGTTTCTTAACTCCATTCTCCTGCCTTCTCCCTTGAATTCCTGATGAATCAAGAACCTCTCTATCTCTGTCTTAAATACACTCAATGACTTGGCCCCCATAGCCCTCTGCAGCAATGAGTTCCACAGATTCAACACCCACTGGCCGAAGGAATTCATCCTCATAGAGTCAGACAGCACGGAAATAGACTCTTCGATCCAACCAGTCCATGCAGAACATAATCCCAAACTAAACTAGTCACATCTTCCTGCCCATAGTTAAAATTCACACAACACCAGGTTATAGTCCAACAGGTTTATTCCAAAGCACCGGCTTTCAGAGTGCTGCTCCTTCATCAGGTGGTTGTGGAGTATAAGATTGTAAGACGCAGAATTTATAGCAAAAGTTTACAGTGTGATGTAACTGAAATTATATATTGAAAAAGACCTGGATTATTTGTTAAGTCTCTCATCTTTTAGAATGACCATGTTGGTTTCCGTTCTTTCACATGTAAATCACAAAACCTTATTTAAAAGTTACATTCTCAAGTGAATTTTAACAATTGAGAAAGTAACTTTCTTCTAATCTCATAATCCACAACCACCTGATGAAGGAGCAGCACTCCGAAAGCTAGTGCTTCCAAATAAATCTGTTGGACTATAACCTGGTGTTGTGTGATTTTTAACTTTGTACACCCCAGTCTAACACCAGCATCTTCAAATCACTTCTAGCCCATATCCCTCTAATCTTTTTCTGGAGTTCGATCAAAGTGACAGCCTAAACTTTATATAAAGCTTGTCCAACTTTCTACCCAGCGACATCCAGGTGTACTCTTTAATTAGGTGTTCATTTAAAGCTGTCTCCTTTATTCCTCATTTGAGCTTGCAAAGCCAGTCCCCATGACATTATAGAGCCCTGATGCCATATCAATTGACATCAATAAGGTTCCTGCTCAGTAGAAACCCATCTGCCTACTGATATAAGATGGAGATCAAGAAGTTTTGTTTTTCTCTTAGAGGCTCATGATTCTTTGGATCTCTCTTCTCCCGAAAGCACTAAGGGCATTGAATGCCTTTAAAGCACACATAAATGAATTCTTGACCAGCAAAAGAGTTAAAATGTACTGGGTTTAGTGGGAATGTTGAAACACAGATAGATTAGCTTATTGAATAGTGGAGTGGGGTCAAGAAGCCAAATGGCTTCCTTCTAATCCTATGTATTTACCCTTGGATATTCGTATGTGACTAACATGGACAGATTAGGGCAGGAAATGACAATGGCTTGCACCAATTAAAGGGAGGCCGAGCTTATACTGATTGTGACAAGGTCAGCCAGGTGGAATATGAGTTCCCTGATGAGGGCTGTTAATCTGGTGTAATCAGGGAGCCCTAGCTGACAGATATAAATAAAAGTATCAGAGATTCACTGTGAGAGCTGGCTCTGAGGGAGCTGGGTTAATCTCAAGAACACTCCACATGTCTATAAAGGGTGACTTGGTGACGCAAGACCAACCCCAGGAGCTATTTCAGAGTTGACGATTTTATTAATTACTGGTCTTGGAACTTTTAAAACCAGCCCAATTGTTTTCCCAGGGCCTCCTTCATGGTCTTTAACCCCATTTATTTCTACCTATTTCTACATGCCTCTCAGCTGGGACTGCATGACCCATAGTTAGGAAACTACTGCAGGCACCCACAGCATCACTTCCCCAGCAGCCTCCCACCCTCACCCTATGGTAAACTGCCTGTCTGCGCTTGAGAAACAGGGGCTACTGTTGAGTTCAGGAATTCCTGACCCCTGATTATCAACTGATGTGGGCAAACATCATGCAATCCGAACATCAGGGTGAACATTTTTCTCCTTGATTGGTTGAATTAACTTGTCATGGAGCAAGGGAATTGTCAACGTTTCCAATGGGTTTCCTGAGCATCAGAGGATTTCAGTCAGTCAATACTGATGTGGCTACATCAGCTAGCTGATACGTTTGTTAGATTGAGATAAAAGAAGATGAAAAGACCTTTGAGCTATTTTAGTTCTCACTCATACTGCAGTAACACACCGGATTTATTGCCCATTCTTCATGTTGTGTTGTATTTCTTTGCCAAGTACCTAGCTTGGATCATAATTATACCAAAGGATCGGGTTTTTTTAATGGAGTTCAAATAGCTGCCACTCTGAGAATGCCATTCATTTATTATTAACTTTTCAGGGCCACGTCACTGTTTCTGCTTCATCTAAAACAGAACATGGTCAAATATTTCATTTCCTTCTTTATACTTTGTTTCCTAACCAAATGTTTCACATTTTGCATTCACTGTGACAGAAACACAGTTGAGGAATATCACAATGTTTCAATTGTTGATTGCTTCTGGAAAGTGAATGTTAAACCAAGCCAAGTCTGATACACAGAAGGAAAAGTGTTTTCACAGTTCAGTGCTGGAGACGTTATTTTTGTTGCAGGGTCATTTCTTTGTGATTAGAACTACAGATTGATTTTAACATTTCTCCCCATGTATCCACCCATGAGAATGAAGTTGAATTAAATTTTCCTTCACAAAATTGTTCCTTTTTTAAAAAATATATTGTTCACTGCAGTGCTTCCCTGAATATTTTCCCACTGCAGCCTCAATTTAATTCCTGAGAATTGGCATTACTTTGGAGTAAGGAGCTGGGGGTTATGTGTCATTTGATGTTTGGGTTCAAGATAGTCTGGTCAAGAAGAAGGCAAAGTCAAAAGCTGTGTTCAGGCTTAAAATTCAAAGTATCATTATTTATTATACTTCCTTACTATTTTACATAATAACCTTACATCCAGTTCTGACCTACAGTTACATTAGGTAAAGACTAACATATCCTCCTCATGTGCTGTCTGTCTCTTTTAGAGCGTCACACTGTAATGGGTCAACCATTATGGTCCCCCCAGTGAGGCCTAACCAGCGCACATTACTATTTATAACCAGTGATGTGCAGTTCCGTGACATCATCACAAGGTTGCTCCAAGATCCTTACATAAGGAATTGCTGGGGAGTTGTTGACTGAGTGATTGGAGAGTGAAGCTGTGTCAGAAGTGGAAGTTGCTATTAAGGGAGGAGTTGTTGATGTGGTAAATGTGAAGGGCTTTATTTATTTGGGCCAGTGTTCACAATATTTTGAAAAGTCTGATGGGGCCTTGGATAGGTTGACTTCAAGCTAGGAGATGGACACAGAGGGAGGTAACCATTCTGGCATTTTATGCATCTGGTCAGAGAGGTTGGAATAGATTAATTTAGTGGGTGGTAGTTTACTCAGTGTTAAAGTATGTTTACAAATCCACTTTGGGGATAGGTATCAGTGCTCATCGGATAGGTGCCTTTGTCAGGTTGAAGATAGATCGAGGAAGATGGAGGACAACAAAGGGATGAGTTTTCTAACACTTCAGAAAGTGGGATGCTGTCTTCACCTTCACTACATTTAACATGGTTCTTCTCAATTGTTCACTTGTCCTCTGGTATCGCAAATTATTCCAGCACAGAAGGAGGCCATTCAGCCCATTGTGTCCACATCAGCTCTTCAAATAAGCATCATTACCTCATGACAATCTCTTACATTTTCACCTTGAGGTCAACCTATCAGAGTACATCATGCTAAATGCCCTTCCTGGCCCTCTGAAAGACTTGTATGGAAAGGAAAGTGCAGAAAGTACTATCCTATCAGTTTAGGGATGCCAACATGGAAGTCGAATAAGGAAATCTGTACTTTTCTAATGATTGCTTATGTGTGTTTCCAGAGATATAAAGAAATCAGTGTCTTTACTGAGGTGGTCTTTGCAACACATATCAATAAATATTTTAATAATTCTTTGATAAAATACCAGTCATTAAAGGCCCAATTTCTCACATTTGTACATAATAAATATTTTTTCAGCATAACATTGCTTTAAATAGTGTTCAAATCTGGAATCATCCTTAGCTCTTATCCTTTTTGACCCTATTTGGCAACATGCAAAAATCTGGTCAATTGAGATTCTTCACTTGCCATAGGTCTGACCAGAATGACTCCTCAACTGGATTTACTTACCTCTGGGGAAACATCTGGGCTTTGCTGATGAACGGCCAATATCAGTCTCTTTTTTTTTAAATCAGCACAGTTTTCTTTTAAAATAAAGCAGAAGGGCCTGTTTCCACACTGTGAGTAATCTAAGTATCTAAGTAAGTATCTAAGAAGTCAAAAATCAAATCACATATAACCTAAGAGTTTTGGAGACACAGCCAAAATATCAGAACACAGAACAGTACAACAACTTCAGCCCTCGATGTTGTGCCAGCCTCTTATCCTACTCTAAGATCAGACTAACCTACACACCCTTCTTTGTACTATCTTCCATGTGCCTATCCAAGAGTCACTTAAATGTCCCTAATGTATCTGATTCTACTACCACTGCTGGCAGTGCATTCCATGTACCCACCGTTGTCTGAGTAAATAACCTACCTCTGACATCTTCCCTAAAACCTTCCTCCAATATCAGGTCAAAACGTGTTCTGCATTTTTAAAAATCCCTACAGAATGAAAGCAGGCCATTCAGCCCATCAAGTCAAAACCAACTCTCCAAAAAGCATTCCACCCAGACCCACCACTCCTAGATTCCCCATGGTTAATCCACCTAGCCTGGACACTATGGCTAATTTAGCATGGCCAATCTACCTAACTTGCACATCTTTTGACTGTGGGAGGAAACCCACGCAGACACAAGGAGAATGTGCAGACACCATACAGACAGTCACCCAAGGCTGTGAGTGAACCCAGGTCCCTAGTGCTGTGAGGCAGCAGGGCTAACCACTAGCCACAGTGCCACCTCAAATTTGTGTTCAGCATTTGTAACTGATTATGTACTCATGATTTATCTGAGAGCGAGAGTGAGATATAAGACTGAGATAGCAACTTTGAGACAAATGGCACACTCATTACTATACCAACTGCAAACATTTTCAAATGTGTTGGTGCCATTATAAATGGAGCTTAAAGTATTTAAAAATGTTCTAAAAGCATTACCCGTAACACCTTTTAACAATTTTGTCAGAGTAAACTATTTCAGCTTGGGAATAACAATAATGGAAATGGTAGTACATTTTCATGTAAATTAAAGTGTACAATTGCTGTCTAATTTAAGTTAATGTGCAAACTGAAAATGAATGGTACAGGTAATAGTATTCACTATATTTCAACTGCTGGCAAAATACACCTGGCTTCCCATCATTTACTGCTCAGTACAGAGCTGGGTCATCTAATTTTTACAGACCACAAGCTAGGCTTCTAGAATGCAATTAGACTACAATCTGAGAAATTCCAGGAAAATTTTAACAAATTATGAGAAGGAAAATGCTTTTCTGAAGCTGTGCACTGCAATAACTGTCCTAAGAGCATATAGTCATGGAGTCAAAGAGATGTACAGCACGGAAACAGACCCTTCGGTCCAACTTGTCCATGCTGACCAGATATCCCATCCCTATATAGTCCCACCTGCCAGCACCTAGCCCATATCCCTCCTAATCATATATCTATCCACATGTATTTTAAATGTTACAATTGGACCGGCCTCCACCACTTCCTCTGGCAGCTCATTCCATTCATGTACCATCCTCTGCGAGAAAAGGTTGCCCCTGAGCTCTCTTTTATATCTTTCCCCTCTCACCCTAAACCTATGCCCTCTAATTCTTCTCACCCCACCTGAGGGAAAAGACTTTGTCTATTTCCCCTATCCATGCCCCTCATGATTTTATAAACCTCTATAAGGTCACCCCTCAGCCTCCCACGCTGCAGGGAAAACAGCCCCAGCCTATTCAACCTCTCCAATCCTCCAACCCTGGCAACGTCCTTGTAAATATTTTCTGAACCCTTTCAAATATCACAACATCTTTCTGATAGGAAGGAGACCACAGTTAAACGCAATCTTACATGCAATATCCTGTACAGCCACAACATGACCTCCCAACTCCTGTACTCAAAACTCTGACTAATAAAGGAAAGCATACCAAACACCTTCTTCACTATCCTATCTACCTGCGACTCCACTTTCAAGGAGCTATAAACCTGCACTCCAAGGTTTCTTTGTTCAACAACACTCCCCAGGACCTTACTATTAAGTGCATAAATCCTAAGATTTGCTTTCCCAAAATGCAGCACCTCACATTTATCTGAATTAAACTCCACCTGCCACTTCTCAGCCCATTGGCCCATCTGATCAAGATCCCATTGTAATCTGAGATAAACTTCTTCGTTGTCCATTTCACCTTCAATTTTGGTGTCATCTGCAAACTTACTAACTGCACCTCTTAGGCTCACATCCAAACCATTTATATAAATGATGAAAATCAGTGGACCAAGCAGCGATCCTTGTGGCAGTCCACTGGTCACAGGCCTCCAGTCTAAAAAACAACCTTCCACCACTACCCTCTGTCTTCTACCTTTGAGCCAGTTCTGTATCCAAATGGCTAGTTCTTCCTGCTTTCTATGAGACCTAACCTTGCTAACCAGTCTCCTATGGGGAACCTTGTCGAATGCCATACTGAAGTCCATATAGATCACATCTACTGCTCTGCCCTTATCAATCTTCTTTGTTACTTCTTCAAAAAACTCAATCAAATTTGTGAGACATGATTTCCCACGCAAAAAGCCGTGTTGACAGTCCCTAATCAGTCCTTGTTTTTCAAAATACATGTACATCCTGTCCATCAGGATTCCCTCCAACAACTTGCCCACAGACTAACTGAGATAACTGTTAATACTGTAAAGCAGACCACAAAAATATTTCTATGAAGTCATTTATGTACTTTTTCTTATATTCCATAGATTTTATTCAATATTTTGCTTAAACACCTTGCTTTACACAATTATTTCCACATTCCAATTGCCTAATCTGAACTATCAGCATCCTTTCTTCCCCAGCCCTCTACACTCCAACCCTCCCCTCGTGCAACTATGGCATAAATGCTGTCCCCTCCACGCTGCATGTCAGCTCGGATGAAGAGTCATCTAGACTCAAAATGTTAGCTTGCTCTCTCTCCGTGGATGCTGCCTGATCCACTGTGATTGCCAGCATTAGTTGTTTTCAGCACAGAGTACTGCGTCTGCGGTAATTGGCTTGTACAATTATTTTCCACTTGCTTGGGTAGTACAGCTCTTGAGTATTATTGAGGAAAAGAAGCTTGTTGAAGACTTTTGTTTTGCATTCATCTGGTCAGGTGCAAGAATGGTAAATTTCAAAGAGTTTATTTGGAAGCATGATCTTTCGAGGCACTGCCTCTTCATCAGGTGGTTGTGGAGCAGGAGCTGAAGACAGAATTTATAGCAGAAGGATTACAGTGTCACAGAGTTGTAATAATATATTAAATAAACTTAGATTAAGTCTTGCATCTTTTAGGATGGTATATGCTGGTTTAGGCTATTCAGTCTGTAAATTCAAAAACCCCTTTTAAGTTACACTCTCAGGGTGGCTTCACTTTATTGAACAATAGGCATTATCATAGCTGAGACAATGTATTAAAGGTGTGAATTTAAAGTCTGTCCCAATGTTGAGTCAGTTTTATTTCTAAAGTGGGACTTTCAGAATCCTACATGGATTTATACAGTTTTTGAGCAAAATAAAATGTAATTCTGCAACTACAGATCCACCCCATAAATTTATATGTCTGCGCGTGCACAAGAGACAGATTGGGTTTGTGTATGTGAGTGTGTGCATTTGGATGTGAGTGCATGTGAAAGAGTGTATGTGTGTGTGTAAGCTTTCTTTGGCAGCTCATTCCGTATACGTATCACTCTCTGCGTGAAAAAGTTGCCCCTTAGGCCCCTTTAAAATTCTTCCCCTCTTACCCTATGCCCTCTAGTTCTGGACTCACCCACCCCAGGGAAAAGACCTTGTCTATTTACTCCATCCATGCCTCTCATGATTTTATAAACCTCTATAAGATCACCCCTCAGCCTCCGAAAATAGCCCTAGCCTATTCAACCTCTCCCTGTAGCTCAAATCCTCCAACCCTGGCAACATCCTTGTAAACCTTTTCTGATGATGCTGCTCCTTTAACTCAGTTATGTTGTCCTTGGTTTTTCTTTCCAAGAGGCACAGACTCAGAAAAGTCTAAGTTTGAAGGGCTCTTGGGTCAGTTTGATTACAGCTAACAGATACTGCCTCAGACAAAAGGCTTTCAAGGTTTTATAAAAGACACTTGAAAGGGGAGTGGCCAGTTCTCCCAGCTCAGCTTTCTCTGGTTTGGTTTGATTTGATTTGGTTTTGGCAATCTGGCTGTTCACTGAAAGCAGTCAGGCAGATTGAAGTTACAGGACTAAAGAGAAGTAAGTCCATGCTGATCCTCTCTCTCTGACATCTCTCCTGTAAGACTGTGGATTTGATTTTACCTTGTGTACCATGGGTGTTCATAGGGATTGTTGCAAGTATTGGGAACAGCATCATTAAGTTGGTATAGTCTGTTGGGTTTTTGGATGGGTTACATTATTCTGTATTCTGCCCTCTTTTGTTTGTGCCTCATTTGGTAACCTTATAAATAAACTCTGTTTTGTTTAAAACTAAGTGGTTTGCCCAGCAGCATCTCTCCCGGAATATCTGTATTACACCTACTTAAAACAACTCGCAAAGTTAGAGTCTGGGCGACTTTCTTGAGGGTGTCAGGCCTGGTCCATAACACATGAACGTTCCTTACCTGCATTGGCTACACCACGATTCTGCTCTCATTAGTTTAAAATGGTGCTGCTCAGACATGATTCTCCTATAACACGGAAACGCGACCCTCGCGTTATATCAGAACAGACTGTATATCTGCATTTGGTTCTCACACCTCAGTCTACTTAGGCCAGTCAAAGTCCCTCATTAGCCAGATGCTTTTACAACAGCAAACCTTGATGTTTTATAGCAACCAACATTGTTCCTGAGTGAAATGCAAACAGGCTCTCTCAGTGATTACAAAGAACCTATTCACCTGCTGCATCAATTAACATCAAGTTTGTGCTCTTTTCTTCCCCTTCTCAAATGCACCTCAAAATTTTAGAATGGAACTTTTAATTCTTAGTTCAACTGAGCTATTATATAACCCTCCATTATAATGTCGGCCTGTATTTCTTAGCTTTGTACAGACACTGCCACAAACCAATGCTAGATTTAGTTCCCTTCAATTTTAAATTGGGTGGTGCATAAGAAAGAACAGGCACAAAGGATGGGGTTACTCCTTAAACAGTGAGAAATAACCAAACAGATTATGGAAACTGTTGGAGGGAATACAGGAGGAAGAAGGATAGGAAGAGGGAAGATGTTGAGGTAGCAGGGTATCCAGAACAGAGAACACAAGTGTCCAATAGGTTACAATTCTCTCAACAAATGATGAGCACAAGGATGGGGAAACCTGGAAGGATAATTAAAGGAAAGGTTTGAGCATCATAGAGCTCAAAGTGAAGAGATATACTAAGCATTGAAATAATTTAGTAGTAATTTTATTTTCAATCAATTCATGGACATGGGTGTCGCTGGCTGGTCAGCATTTATGTCAAAGCAGGTGGTGCAGGAAAAGCACAGCTGGTCAGGCAGCATCCAAGGAGCAGGAGAGTCGATGTTTCAGGCATGAGCCCTTCTTGACACTGTGCCAGTGAAGGAATGGTGATATATTTCTAAGTTAGGATTGTGAATGGCTTGGAGAGGAACTTGCAGGTTGGTGCTGGCTCTCCCATGTATCTGTTGCCCTTGTCCTTCCAGATGGACGAGGTCATTGGTGTGGAAGGTGCTGTCTCAGGATCTTTGTTGAACTTCCACAGTGTATCTTGTAGATAGTACATATTTCTGCTAATGGGTGTCTGGCATGGAGGAAATGGATGTTTGTGAATGTAGTGCCAAGCAAGCAAGCTGCATTTGTCCTGGTTGGTGTCAAGCTTCTTGAGTGTTGTTGGAGCTGTACCCATCCAGGCAAGTGTCTTGTCAATGGTGGACACACCCTGGGGAGTCAGGAGGTGAGTTACTCGCTGCAGTATTCCTAGCCTCTGTCCTGCTCTTGGAACCACTATATTATATGACTCATCGAATTAAATTTCTGGCCAATGGTAAATACAAGGGTGTTGTTAGAGGGAAATTCATTAATGGTAACACCATTTAATGTCAAGGAGCAATGGTTGGATTGGCTCTTACTGGAGATGATTTGTGTGGCATGAATTTTATTTGCCACTGTTCAGCCCAAACCTGGATATTGACCAGATCTTGTTGCATTTGAACATAGACTATTTCAATATCTGATGAGTCATGAATGGTGCTGAATGTTGGTGAACATCCCCACTTCTGACCTTATGATGGAGGAAACATCATTTGATGAAGTAGTGAAAGATGGTTGTTGGGTCTTGGACACTAATGAACTCCTGCAGAGGTGTCCCAGAGCTGGGATGACTGACTTCCGAAAACCACAACCATCTTCCTGTGTGCCAGGTATGACTTTAAACAACAGAGAGTTTGACCCTTGATGCCTATTGATTCCAGTTTTGTCAGCTCCTTAATGCCACAGTCAGTCAAACGCACCTCCCCTCAGCTCCTTTGTCCATCTTTGAACTATGACTGTAATGAGGTCAGGAGTTGAGCAGCTCTGGTGGAACTCAAACTGGGCATCCCTGAGTAGGTTATTGTTGAGCAGGTGCTGCTTGATAGCATCATTGATGACACCTTCCATCACTTTACTGATGATCGAGAGTGGACTGATGGGGCAGTAATTGACCCACAGCACCAGGATGCCAGGTTTTATTCCAGCCTCGGTGACTATCTGTGTGGAGTTTGTGCATTTGCCCTGTGTCTGTGTGGGTTTCCTTCCACAGTCCAAAGATGTGCAGGTCATGCGAATTGGCCATGCTAAATTGCCAATAGTGTTATGTGCATTAATCAGAGGGAAATGGGTCTGGGTGGGTTACTCTTCGGAGCGTCGGTTTGGGCTGAAGGGCCTGTTTCCACACTGTAGGGAATCTAAAAGGAAAATACTTGAATCTGAAGAAATACTAGACACCTTCTGATTCCCATCCCTCTCCCTGTTTAATGGTTCTATTCAATCCCTGATTTTCTGAGATGGTTTATTGCTGAAAGTATTATATAAGTGCTGCAATCCCTTGGGCCAGTGTACACACTATGACCATTTGTCAGGGGTAACATCTGGCTAGTAGAACACTTCTGATCGAGGCCTTATAAGCAAGTGACTCATTTACCACTATCTCCTGACCAAGATGTCAAAATCTCCATCGTGTGCTCTCCCCTTAGGGTTAAGATTAGTTATAAAGAAAGGTTGGATTAACTTGGATTGTTAACATGACAGCATTGGAGGCTGAGGGGGCAACCTGATAGAATATGTCAAATTACGAAAGGCAAGTGTAGGAGTCATTTTCCCAGGATGGAAATGACAGATACTAGGGGACAAAGATTTAAGGTGAGTGAGGAAATGTTTAGAGGAGTTGTGGAAGGAAAGTGTTTTTCACACCAAGTGTAGTAGGTGCCTGTTAGACACTACCAGGGAGGTAGTCGATGCAGTGGTGATAGCAACATTTCAGGGGTATTTAGAGAGGTATGTGAACAGGCAGGGAACAGAGGATACAGATCATGTGCAGACAGACAGGATTACTTTAGAATGGCATCAAGATCAGTGCAGATATGGTGGGTCGAAGGGCCTGCTCTTGTGCGGTACTGTTCTATATAAAGCAGGGGAATACAATCATAGAATCCCTCCATTTTGGGACCAGGCCATTGAGCCCATCGATTCCATACCAACCTTCCAAAAAGCATCTCACTCAATTCCTGTAATCTTGCATTTCATGGCCAAACTAACTAATCTGCACATCTTTGGTCTGTGGATATCGGAGTACCTGGAGGAAACCCAGAGAAACTGCAAACTCCACACAGACCCTTGGTAGCATTGATCTACAGAGGAATCTTGGGATCCAAGTACATTGCTCCCGGAAAGTGCGAACACAAAGGATAAACTGGTGGACCAGCTTGGATCCAAAGCCAACCAAGTAAGAAAGAATGATAACTTTCAAAATATGTGATTGACACATTTTTATTCTTCTTGGAGCTAAATTCAGTCCTGTATAGATTGACAGTCTAGTTGCAATACTTCATTCCTCAACTTTCTCCTTTCCAGTGAGAGGGTCTCTGGATGTTACAGAAAAGATATGAGAATTGGCAGCCTATCAAGCAGGATGAACGTACAGGCTGATGAATTAGGAACAGGAGTAGGTCATTCAGCCCCTCGAATCTGCTCCACCATTCAATAAGATCATGGCTGTTCCAATTGCACTCCCAACTCCACTTTTCTGTTTGTCAGATAATGTTGCATGATGTAAGAGTGACATTAGTGATCATCTCCAGGAGACTGCAAGGCACATGGGTCTTGAACCAGTTAAGCAGTTAGTACAAATTCACTGAGCTATAATGTGTGGCTTTTGGCAGAATTCACTTTCTGACAAGTTTAAAAAATAATACTAGCTTATTGTAATTGTCAATTAAACTGAAGGTTATAAAATAAATTAGGTATAAGCATCTTCAAAATATAATTTAAATGATTTAAATACCAACTCTGTAGACAGCAAAGAGTAGCTAATTGTACATCTGGTAGAAACTTGATTACCATTTCATTATAGAAAATCCAAGAGCACGGTTTTTGTTAGAAATAATAAAAATCATAGTCTGCTACAGTTCATTTGAATTGGAAGAGTTGTGGGGTCAAAGGAGGGCTCCATTGTTTGGCTTGAGGCAAACATATCCGACCTTATCCAGGGAAGATGAGTTATCTGCAAGAATGGGTAGCATGGTAGCTTAGTGGTTAGCACTGCTGCCTCACAGCACCAGGGTCCCAGGTTTGATTCCAGCCTCAGGTGACTGTCTGTGTGGAGTCTGCACATTCTCCCCGTATCTGCATGGGCTTCCTCCGGGTGCTCCAGTTTCCTCCCACAATCCAAACATGTGCAGGTTAGGTGAATTGACCATGCTAAATTGCCCATAGTGCTAGGTGCTTTAGTCAGAGGGGAATGGGTCTGGGTGGGTTAATCTTTGGAGGGTTGGTGTGGACTGGATGGGCTGAAGGGCCTGTTTCTACACTGTAGGTAATCTAATTGCCAGTCAATCTGATGACCAGTCAGTTTCTGGCGTCACTGGGAACAGTGGCTACTGGTGGGATAGCAGCTCAGTCTTTAACCCCGATTGTCAACTGAGTCAGGTGTCAAGACAAATCAGGAGGACGACACCGGGAGCAGGTTGGAAAAGGAGAAGGAAGAGGTGAACCATGGAGATGAGAAACCTTCAGAGATTTGAGGGGGAGTCCTTTAACTGGTAGAAAGGGCTAGTGAAAGAGAAAGTCCTTTCCGACAGCGCAAACAGTGAAAGCAGCCAGGCTGTAAGTTAAGGCAGAAAAATAGAGGGTGCAACCTTATTAAGTCATGGAGCAGACTCAAGGACTTAAATGGGCACTATACTCACACTGCTTAGACAAGGAGACTAGGGTAGGTGGGTAAATGCTTAGCGTAGTGTCCATAACATGGTGTCTAATTTTAGGTCAGCCTCTTAAAACCCCCAATCCATCCTCTTATATCCTACCCCCGGGGTCCATAAAACCCAGCGTACTATGTTAGGAACTAAATCAAACCCACATCAAATATATCAAGGAGATGGCCTAGACCCTAATTTTTATCTTATTTAAAGGCAAGTGTAGGGTGTTGTGTTCCACATGTAATTCAAATAGGCAGCTTCAAGCAAAACACACTTTAGTCTTACTCTACAGTTAAAACACAAACAAAAGAAAGAATAATTGGAAATAATTTACCTCATTTGGAAAGCTTAATAATAGATTATTTAACTACTGAAATAGCTAAATACTAAATATTTAAATATTAACCAGCAACTATAGTAACAACCAATATAGCAACAACCCACAAACACAATTTTGGCAAAGGCAAATTCAGTAAAATAGATTACTCACATGTAATGTTTCTTCAGTCAAGGAGGAATGAATATCAAGAGAAAATTCTGACAGAGAGAGAACTCAAGTGTTTTGCTTCTACTGTAATAACTTTAAAAAAAAAACCAAGGTCTCATAAGCTGTTCATTTCACTAATTTAGAGTAGACTGCTCAGACCTCTGTCTCAAGCTTTTCTCACAAACAAATACAAGACAAAATATACCACTAAAAGCCATTGTATTATCACAACTATTTGTTCCTAAATAGCTGCGAGGTCAGGTGGCCAAGTAAGGAATTGCTCCCTGACTTTTATTCTGGGACACCTCACATCACCTTCAGATGAAACTCAGCTCAGTGTTATTCATTTCATTTTGTCTTGCTGATCCCAATTATAGAGGAACTGTCTTATGAGGAGAGGCTAAGTTGGTTGACCCCTGTACTCATTGGAGTTTCAAAGAATGAGAGGCGACATCATTGAAACATATAAGCTTCTTAGCAGACTTGACGGGGTTGATGTGGAGAGATTGCTTCCCCTTGTGAGAGAGTCAAGAGCCAGACAGCATAATCTCAGAATAATGGGTTGTGCATTTAATACAGAGATGTGGAGGAATGTCTTCTCTCACAGGGTGGTTATCTGTGGAATTGTTTACTGCGGAGGGCTGATTCATTGAGTATATTATTGAGGGCTGAGAGAGACAGGTTTTTAATCAGTGAGGGAATGGAGAAAAGGCAGGAAAGTGGAATTGAGGATTATCAGATCAGCCATTGAATGGGGGAGCGGACTAAATGGGCTGAATGGCTTATTTCTAACCAAATAGAGAAAAAAAGGATCGATAGGATAATGTTACAAGAATATAAATGTGATGTGAGATTTAAAGATCAAACTGTGAAAGCAAGCTTTGATTTATTTCTATATAGTTAATCCAAGCCAGTCGTACTTTACTTTCTTTGCATGATCTTAGTGAGCTTTTATTTAAAGTTTGAAGATACAGATAGTTCTTTCCTTTCTGAAATATGATTAGCATCTGCTGAGTATTAGTGTTTTCTGCTTCCACCATTACAGGGTGTATCAAATCCACTCAGTGTTGCTCACAATTAGAAAATAAAATCAGGACTTCATTCATCACCCCTTTAAGTTCCAGGATCAATTGTTGCTCTAATTCAATCTTTCCCAGTTATGAACGCTATTTTACAGGTAGACAGCACAGTCTCATACACAGTTTGCTAAATTAGTAAATGAAATAGAGTAAACAACACTAATATTGATGCCCTCAATGTGTGATGCTATCAAATGTCCTAAGTTGTAACGAGTAGCTCATTAACTTGTTGATCACATTAAATACCTTTCTTGATTGGCTCATAACCTTACACAAAACCAAGTTTACTTTGGTCACTGGAAGGCAGTTCTTAGTCACACAAATACGTGTCCATTCAAGTGTCTGATTTTATGCCCAGTCAAGATTAGAATGGTGCTGGAAAAGCACAGCAGGTCAGGCAGCATCCGAGGAGCAAGAAAATTGATGTTTCAGGCAAAAGTCCTTCATTAGGAATTCCTGATGAAGAGCTTTTGCCCAAAACATCAATTTTCCTGGTCCTCGGATGCTGCCTGACCTGCTGTGCTTTTCCAGCACCACTCTAATCTTAACTCTAATCCCCAACATCTGCAGTACCCATTTCTGCCTCGTCTGTTTTTATTCCCATTGTTTTCAACCAATTGCAAAACTGTAAGTCTCGGGTGAAATCCTTTTTGTGAGGAAACACAACTGAAATGCGAAAAGAGCAAACACCTCAGGAAATTGATAGAGATGTTCACATCATTCAGGTCAAACTGCCTTGGGCAAAATTAGCCATGCAAACTCACAGCTGTAAAAAGAAATTGCAGGCTTGTATCATCTTGAAAATATCAATGACCACATTCCTCTGTCATTTTTTTTTTCTTTTGCTGATGGTGTTTTAGGTATTGAAGCCAAAGATACTGTGTTTTTCTACTATGCAATGTGCATTCACTTTGGTACTATTTTTGTTACTTAATTTCTCTTGCTTTATCACAGACCTCTTCGGAGGTTCGGGGCTGAATAGCCTCTTTCTGCACTGCAGGGATTCCAATCTATTCTATAGCCTTCCTTTTTATCCTTTCTTATCCCTCTACCTTCCACAGACTTAAAAACTCTTGCTCTTCTATCTTTGTTTAATTCTGATTAAATGTCATCTTGATCTGAAATGTTAGCTCGGGCAGAAGCTTACATTTTGTTTTGATAAATCTGAGTTGTGTTAAGTGTTTTGGATGGTTTTCTGTCTTTAGGCCCAAACAGGTTCTCTCACCCTAATTTGCAAACTCACTGCACTGATTTCCTAATACACCCTTATGGGCTTTCTCACCCCATCTTACCGCACTCCATTGCTGCAACAATTGACCACTCCATGGTTATCTGACTGCCGAAAGACCAGCATCCTTTGCACATGTGGCATCTTTAAAGCCAAGTGGGTTCCCAGACAAGGCATTCTGAAGTCAGAAGAAGGGGAAGTCGGCACTGTGAGTTTCCAAGAGGGAACTGGGGATCTGGCTAGACAGGGTGGCGCAAAGGAGATCAAACAGAATTTGTTGGAGAAACTCTGCAGGTCTGGCAGCATCTGAAATGGAGAGGAACAGAGATACTGTTCCGAATCCAGTGACGCCTCATCAGATGTGCTCTTCCTGGAGGCCTGGCAGAGGAGAATTCTGCCAACCCTGGTCTGAGATCACCACCTTGGTCAGTGCTGTCGCCAGGGAGTGGAGGAATTGGGAGCAATGCAGTAAGAAGGCCAATGGCCATCTCTGCTTTGCCAACGTAATGCCACACCCTGCTCTGTACTACCTCACAATCAATTCATCTCTGACACAGTCGGTTCTGCTATAACATGTATTTCTACAACACAAATTGGCGATGACGTCATTGAAGAATTTAGACTGTCATATGCACAATGTGACCTCTCCTTACCTGTATTGGTTATAATGCAATTCCAGCCCCACTAATTTAAATTGTACAGCTATTGTGCGATTTGGTTATAACGTGAGATCGCACAAGAATGGAACTATCGTCTTATATCAGAATCGACTGTATTACACCGGCAAAGCTCAAGCTGTGCAACTTCCACACGTGTATATGATGCCATCTCTCATTTGCCCACCACATACTACTAACCCTGTACTCCCACTGTGTTGCCTCCTCAGTGCTCCGGAACACCTCAACATCTTCCTCACAGGAAGACAAGGCAGTGCCAGGTGACACACAGCCGGAGGCGGAACCTGACATTTGGATTCCTTTCGCACTGCCCCTCTCCAACTCTTCAAAGTCCATGCCAAAGAAGTTCAACGTACCTCGAACACCTTCAGCAAGAACACTTCAACAAAACCCAATACCCCTGGTATATTCCACCAAAGCACCAGGGCCAAGAGGCTCCAGTTCCAAACAGGATCGCTCCACCTCAACACTGGAACCAGGTAATACATTAAGACATAGTGAGAGCAGGAGAAAAAAGAAAATGTATTGAGGGCATTTTAGTGGAAAAGGCTTGTGTGTTTATTTTCTATATAAATATTTGTGATGCTTTCTGCTGTGTGGTTGTGAGTCTCTCTGCGTAAGCACTAAATTCATCTTAGAGCTGTCTAGCAACACTTTGGTACATAGGAACAGGAGCAGACCATTCAGCCTGTCAAACCCTTTCCATGATTTAAAGATATCGTGGCCAATCTTTGGCCGAAAGCCATATACCTGCCTTTGGCTCATATCCCATAATACGTTTGTTAAACAAAAATGCATTTATCTCAGTTTAAAATTAACCATTGATCCTGCACCCACCGCCGTTTGTGGAAAAGAGATCCAAACATCCACCACCCTTTGTATGTAAGTGGGGGGCTCCATGCATGAAGATCGGTGATAAAAACCTACTACACAATCTGGAACCAATGGAACAATGCATACACACAGCATTGGATCATGGCAATAGCGTTTGCCCTCTTCATTCAAGATCTCGAATGTTTCCCTTCTTTTGAGCACAACATGTAGCTCTGAAAGAGTTGTCCAGTAATGGCAAGACTCCAGGAAGCTCACACAACACAGTGAGCAAAGGAGATTTCATCACACAACATGATGAGCTGTGATGAAGATTTGTTATATAATAAATACAAGCATCTTCAAAAGCTGGACTTCTTTTGGGAAAGTATTCATTTTGTGCAGTAACTTGGTAAGTTGGTGGGTGTGTTACTCGGAGAAAGTGAGGACTGCAGATGCTGGAGATCAGAATCAAAAAGTGTGGCACTGGAAAAGCACAGCTGGTCAGGCAGCATCCGTGGAGCAGGAGAGTCGACGTTTCAAGCATAAGCTCTTGGTGACTTACGCCAGATTCTCCTGCTCCTCAGATGCTCCCTGACTGGCTGTGCTTTTCCAGCACCACACTTTTTGAGTATGTTACTACGTTCACTAGAATAGCTGTGGGAAATGCAGGTTCATAGCGTGAGATGATGTAGATTTGATGGGCTAAGTTATCTGCTTCCACACTGTAGGGATTCTATGATCTGACTGTAGCCTCAATTCCACTTTTTTCCCAATTGCTGATAACCTTTGACTCCCTTGTTCATCAATAATCTATTTATCTCCAGCTCAAAAATATTCAATGACCTTTCCTTCACCTTGCTCTGGGGGAGACAGTTCCAATAACTCATGACCCCTTAAGAAAAAGAAATAATTCTCCGCACCTCTGCCTTGAATGGGCGACCCCTAATGTTTAACCTGCACCCACTGGTGCTTATCCCTCCCAACAAGTGGAATGTCCTATCAGATTCTACCCTATCAAGTCTCCTCAGGATTTTATATGTTTCAATCGGATTGAATTGTAATCGATACACGTCCAACCTTTCTTCACAAAACCTCGTCATCCTGTGAATCAGTCAAGTGAACCCTCTCTGAACTGCTTATGATGTGATTATCTCCGACCTTAAATAAGGAAACCAAAACTGTACACAGTTTTTCAGATGTGGTCTCTTCAATTCCTTGATTGTAGGCAAATTTCCTTCCTTTTATGTTTCATTGCCTTCCCAATAAGCAATAGTTATATCCATATAATGTTCTGAAACTACTGTTCTTGTTTTACCATTCACTCTTTGTTGCATGCATGCAACTGTTGACAAAGAGTGGTTGTATTGGACTATTAAAAAAAATATTGCTAACATTAGTATTAAACATACATTTTGCGTCTCTTCTCAACTCCCATACCTCTGTTCCCTCGATTTTAACTAGAGCTGGATTTTGAGTGAAGACAAACATTGCTATAGAAATCAGGCCCATATTGTTTTAAAGATTGTATCTCAAGTTTGCCATGGAGTGATCAGGTAGTGACTGTTCACATTGTAAAATCGGTCATCCTACAGCAACTAGTCTGGTACTCATCTAAATGTAAGGAAGGACTATCTAGGAAAGTCTCCCAGCAGGAAGGTTGGAGACTGGGAGAGGGGTCACTAACACATGCGTCAAAACCAATTTTCTTTCGCAAATGAACTTGGGTATTATTTTTCTTTCAGCTATTCAGCAAATGAATGATGAACTTTTAGGATTATTGTGGATCAAAGGTTAACTCTAGATTTATAGTGCTCAATAGTTCAATAGCCCAATTAGACCAACCTGTCACCTCCTTTTTGAATTAGTTGTTGCTCCCGTTTCATTGGCCTTTTATGAGATTTCATGGCTTTGGTTGGAAAACCATGTCAAAATTAATCCTGGAGTTTAAGAGTTAGCAGCTGACTGTTATAAAATGCTGGTAAACTGATATGTTAGGATGACAATATGTAATTCAAGTCAGGCTGTAATGGAAAATATAGTTCAGCTCAATAACATTCCTTCCAGGGGCTTTGTATTATTTTCCCTTTCCCTTTAAATGCTCAGTGATCTCCTACTTTGAGAAAAGCCAAGTTGCTTTTGGACTAATCCTGAAAGTAAACTCAATCAACGTCTATAATATATCCCTCCCTCATCTGATGTTGATTGAGCTCCTGTTTTAAAAGCCTCACTGACCCCGACCCACCATTGTTTTGTGGGAATCAGTGCCAAGTGTCCAATAAACCTTGAGTGGAAATGTTATTCCTAATTCTCAATCTTGCTTCATGTTGGGCAGGAATATTAATGGTTACAGAACCAACACAGGGCAATGGAATTTAAAAAAAACAGGGTGAGAAATTCAGCTAGGCGAAAGTGAGGACTGCAGATGCTGGAAACCAGAGTCTGGATTAGAGTGGTGCTGGAAAAGCGCAGCAGGTCAGGTAGCATCCAAGGAGCAGGAAAATCGACATTTCAGACAAACGCTCTTCATCAGGAATCTGAAACATGAATTTTCCTGCTCCTCGGATACTGCCTGTCCTGCTGTGCTTTTCCAGCACCACTCTAATCTAGACTGAGAAATTCAACTGGCTAGTCATTGACTTCTGTTTCTCTGGAGAGGGAGAGGATCTACTGTTTCCTGACTAACCCACCCTGGGCAATGTTGGAGGATAATGCAATGCACATTGTGTTTATTTACAACCTGGAGTTGCAAGCAAGGGAAGAATGTCAGTGAGTTTGAGTAATGGTGGGTGGAAACTTTAAGAGGTTGGCATCAGGCTGAGAAGCATCATCAAACATTAGACTGGAGACACAGTTGGTGATAGGTGAGATGTTGAGCAGTGTAAGTCCAGTGATTGAATGGATACAAAAAATCATTTCAAGATTCACGAACTGAGATTACGTATGTCATGCCATTCAACATTCTTTAGGAGTGTTCCATTTAAGTGTAAGTCTCTGGGGCTATATCTTTTTGCTTCCATTTCCTTCAGATAGTATGTCCTTTGACCCCTGTAGAAATATAATAACACTGTGGTTCAGTGGTTAGCTCTGCTGCCTCACAGCCCCAGAGACCTGGGTTTGATCCCAGCCTCAGGCGACTATCTGGGTGGTGTTTACATATTTTCCCCGTGTCTGTGCGGCTTTCTTCCCACAGTCACAAAGATGTGCAGGTTAGGTGAATTGGCCATACTGTTCAGGACTTGAATTGAATTGAATTTATTGTTACGTGTACCAAAGTACAGTGAAGAGTTTGTCTTGCGAGCAATACAGGCAGATCATAGAGTGAAGTAGCATAGGTAAGTATGTTAGGTGTACTAGTCAGGGGCAAATGTAGGATCGGGGGAATAGGTCTGGGTGGGTTACCCTTTAGACGGTCGGTGTGGACATGTTGGACCGAAGGGATTGTTTCCACACTGTAGGGATTCTATATATAAAAAAATTAAACTTGCCCTGTCTCTTGAACAGCTCTACAAAGCCTTCAGCTCCACCGTGCTGTTATACTTCTACAGGGAGTAAACGACATGCTATCTGAAGGAAATGGAAGCAAAAAGATATGGCCCCAGAGACTTACACCTAAATGAAACACTCCTAAAGAATGTTCAATGGCATGACACGTCAACTCAGTTAGTGAATCTTCAAATGATTTTTTTGTATCCATTCAATCACTGGACTTACACTACTCAACATCTCACCTACCACCAAATGTGTCTCCAGTCTAATGTTCAATGATGCTTCTTAACCTCATGCCAACCTCTTAAAGTTTCCACCCACCATTACCCTCAGGATTTGCTCCACTACCAGATTCCTTCCTTCCCTTTCTGACATGAATCTGTCAAAAGGTGGATCATGGATGAACAACCTCTTTAAGGGAATGGTTTGGTGCAGACTTGTGTACTTTTCCCAGTCACAGACATTGCAAAGTGCTTTATAGCCAATGGAATATCTTTTCATTGAAATGTAGCCATTGTTGCAAAGTAAGGAATGCAGTGTCAAAATATTCACACAATAAGCTCCCAAAAGCGATCAGCATCCCAATCAGACACTATCCCAATGCCACCACAATATAAGGCCTGCATGCTCTGTCCAACCATTTAGCTGCCCTATTTCAGAGGTCTCACCACATGTTAAGTCTTTAGTGAACAATTTACCTTCTACTAATATGAAGTTATATTACACAGCACACTGCTCCTTACCGATTTTATCATCAAATTTTGGCAGTGTTTCGATATATGTCGAAGAAACATGATCTGAAAATATTGTTATTATAGAATCATAGAGATGTACAGCATGGAAACAGACCATTCGGTCCAACCCGTCCGACCAGATATCCCAACCCAATCTAGTCCCACCTGTCAGCACCCAGCTCATATTCCTCCAAACCCTTCCTATTCATATACCCATCCAAATGCCACTTAAATGTTGCAATTGTACCAGCTTCCACCACTTCCTCTGGCAGCTTATTCCATACACGTACCACCCTCTGCATGAAAAGGTTGCCCCTTATGTCTCTTTTATATCTTTCCCCTTGCCACCTAAACCTATGCCCTCTAAATCTGGACTCTCCCACCACAGGGAAAAGACTTTGTCTATTTATCCTATCCATGCCCCTCATAATTTTGTAAACGTCTATAAGGTCACCCCTCAGCCTCCGACGCTCCACGGAAAACAGCCCCAGCCTGTTCAGCCTCTCCCTGTAGCTCAAATCCCCCAACCCTGGCAACATCCTTGTAAATCTTTTCTGAATCCTTTCAAGTTTCACAACATCTTTCCGATAGGATGGAGACCAGAATTGCACGCAATATTCCAACAGTGGCCTAACCAATGTCCTGTACAGCTGCAACATGACGTCCCAACTCCTGTACTCAATACTCCGACCAATAAAGGAAAGCATACCAAACGTCTTCTTCACTGTCCTATCTACTTGTGACCCCACTTTCAAGGAGCTATGAACCTACACTCCAAGGTCTCTTTGTTCAGAAACACTCTCTAGGACCTTACCATTAAGTGTATAAGTCCTGTTAAGATTTGCTTTCCCAAAATGCAGCACCTCGCATTTATCTGAATTGATCTCCATCTGCCACTTCTCAGCCCATTGGCCCATCTTGTCAAGATCCTGTTGTAATCTGAGGTAACCTTCTTTGCTGTCCACTACACCTCCAATTTTGGTGTCATCTTCAAACTTACTAACTATACCTGTTATGCTCGCATCCAAATCATTTATGTAAATGACAAAAAGTAGAGGACCCAGCACCGATCCTTGTGGCACTCCACTGGTCACAGGCCTCCAGTCTGAAAAATAGAACCCTCCACCATTACCCTCTGTCTTCTACCTTTGAGCCAGTTCTGTATTCAAATGGATAGTTCTCCCTTTATTCCGTGAGATCTAATCTTGCTAATCAGTCTCCCATGGGGAACCTTGTTGAATGCTTTACTGAAGTTCATATCGATCATATCTACCTCTCGGCTCTCATCAATTCTCTTTGTTACTTCTTCAAAAACTCAATTAAGTTTGTGAGACATGATTTCCCACTCATAAAGCCATGCTGACTATCTCTAATCTGTCCTTGCCTTTCCAAATACATGTACATCCTGTCCCTCAGGATTCCCTCCAACAACTTGCTCACCACCGACGTCAGGCTCACTGGTCTATAGTTCACTGGCTTGTCCTTAACACCCATCTTAAATAGTGGCACCACGTTAGCCAACTTCCAGTCTTATGGCACTTCACCTGTGACTATCATTGATACAAATATCTCAGCAAGAGGCCCAGCAATCACTTTTCTATCTCAATCATTGTTCGATATGCTAAATAAGGAATGATGAGGATAATAGGAGAGGAAGCATTAAATGACATTTCAGTACCATTTCCCTGACATTCAACACAAACTGTTTGCAAAAGTTGCAATGTGATGTCAAAGGAAAAGATTTACTATTCTTGGATTATATGCAAAAAGTGCATCAAACCTTCTTATACACCCTGAATGGTTTCATTCATTGTCCAAAGTTCTGATTAATGCAGAACTGATCTCTATAGAACAACACTGAATTTTGGGACCGGTGTATTAGCTCACAATCTGCACATTTGCGACTTCAGTCAACTGGCTTAAGTTAATCTCCAACAGTATAAAGGCCCTGGCTGTGATTTCCTACACCCTATAATGGTAATGTTGGCAATGCTGGGGAGTGGGGGGTTGGCACTTGATTCAGAAGGATTGTGGTGGTTGAGTTCCCTGCAAGATTCCCACCTTCACCCTATTAAATCCATGTTAGATTTCCTACTCCACTGTTTTTTGAGACCTTCAATGAGTGGTTAAGGCCCTCATTAGTGTCTCATCCCACCCATCCTGGACTTAATCCAGAGGCAGACAGGCAGGACCTGGCCATGTGGGGAGACTGACCAGAAAATAGGCATAGCGTTAGGGGCAGGATTGGGAGTAGGAGAGGGGTTAGCGTTAGGGTCAGGTTCTGAGTTAAGGTCAGGGTCAGGGTCAAACTTATAGTTCGGGTTAAGGTCAAGGTCAGAGTCAGATTCCAGATTCAGTTCATTCTAAGGCATAAGGTTAGGGTGAGGGTTAGATCGAGCATTAGACACTAGTATCTAATTGAAGCTTTACTTTTAGAAATAGGGAGGGTGAAATGGCCGACACCCTCCTACCATTGCTCATGTGGCATGTCCCTCACCCACCCTGTGGCTCCACCCCTCCCACTATCAATCACTTGTGCTCTGTGAAGCAGCAAAGAGACTTTGCCATGGGTAAGTGAGTGTAATTCCAGCCTTGACCACCATCTCTCTATTAGCACTGCTGTTCAGTAGTACTGCTGGTCTCTGATTGGCCTGCTGCTGGCCTATCAAGTAAGTGAGTAGCACATGATGCGATGTCCCAACCAGAAACGAGTCCGAACAGGGTTCCCACCAACTCTCCATCTGGTGTCTGAGTCTCAGGTCACACCCTTGTGCAGTCTCAGTCATCTGGGGTTTCTCCCCTTTGCCTTCCATATTGGGTGGCATGGTGGTTTCGTGGTTAGCACTGCTGCCTAACAGCACCAGGGTCCCAGGTTCGGTGACTGTCTGTGTGGAGTTTGCACACTCTCCCTGTGTGTGTGTGGGTTTCCTCCCACAGTCCAAAGATGTGTAGATTAGGTGAATTGGCCATGCTAAATTGCCCATAGTGATAGGTGCATTAGTCGGAGAAGGGTGGGTTACTCTTCGGAGGGTCGGTGAGGACTGGTTGGGCCGAAGGGCCTGTTTCCACACTGTAGGGAATCTAATCTCATAATTATTGCTTTGATCAACTCTTCTGTTTAGGTCTCATTAAAATTCCTACTTCCATTACTTTAACAGTAATCGTTCCTTCCAAATCAAACTTGATCTGCCTCTCATTCCAGTCTGTGCTTTTCTAGTTTATGTTCCCCACAAGCACACACTTGCTTGAAAATTCAACCTCAACATCACGCAGTTTCTGGACGAGAGTTTATTTGGTGATAAGGTGAATGGCAAATGTGAGTATATCTTCATATAGTTACACTGTACTTTTCAGTTTGTTGGCTAATAGCCAAGCTTTTAGTTCAGAATTCTCTTTTAACTTGTTCAGCTCCTATGTGATTGTTATATTGAAGTTCCCCTTGATGCTTAACTTTAAACTTTTCTCTGGTACTTCTCATCTCCAGAAGCTCTCGTCCTTCCAGTTCAATACTGAAAAATGAATGGAAATTTCCTCTGACTATTTCGGCAAAAAGCTTACTGCACCATAGCACTCAACATTGTGGTTAGGCAGAGAGTTAGTACTGATGCAGACCTTTCCTGCTAAAACATAACAAGAGACAATGGTAGAAATGCATCAAGATTAGAGTAGTGCTGGAAATGCACAACCGGTCAGGCAGCATCCAAGGAAAATCGACGTTTCAGGCAGGAGCCCTTCATCAGGAATGAGGCTGGAAGCCTCGGGGGTGGAGAGATAAATGGGAGGGGGTGGGGCTGGGGAGAAGGTAGCTGGGAGTGCAATGGGTGGATGGAGGTGAAGGTGATAGGTCGGAGTGGAGGGTGGAGTGGATAGTTGGGAAGGAAGATTGCCAGGTGGGATAGGTCATGAGAATGGTGCTGAGCTGGAAATTTGGAACTGGGATAAGATGGGGGGAGGGGAAATGAGGAAACTGGTGATGTCCTGGGGTTGAAGGGTCCCGAGGCGGAAGATGAGGTGTTCTTCCTCCAGGCGTCAGGTGGTGAGGGAGCGGCGGTGGAGGAGGCCCAGGACCTGCATGTCCTTGGCAGAGGGGGGGAGGAGTTGAAATGTTGGGCCACGGGGAGGTGGGTGTCACTGAGATGTTCCCAGAAGCGCTCTGCAAGAAGAGTATAGTATAGAGTTTCCTCTCTTCGACAACACTTTCTCTCTGCATAACGGCGACTATGTTGGTCTTGAAGGCCTTTGTGCTTGCACTCTGCTGTGCGTGAACTTCTCTTCAGGCTTTTCCCCCTCTTCTGTTGTCTGATTTTCTGTTGCACTGTACTGCTGCTGGTCCTCAAACATTCATAGAGTCATACAACACAGAAACAGGCCCTTTAGTCCAACTTGTCCATGCCAAACAGCTTTCCTAAACCGAACTAGGCCCATTTGCTCTTGTTTGGTCCATATCCCTCTAAACCTTTCCTATCCATGTAGCTGCCTAAATGTTATAACTGTACCCGCCTCAACCACTTCCTCCAGCAGCTTATTCTATGCACGCACCCCCCTCTGTGTTAAACATTATCCCTCAGATCCCTTTTAAATCATTCCCCTCTCACCTTAAACCTATGCCCTCTAGCTGTGGACTCCCCTCTGCTGAGGAAAAGACCTTGGAAATTCACCTTATTTATTCACCCCTCATGATTTTGCAAACCTCTATAAGGTCAGCCATCAGCCTCCTACACACCAGGGAAAATTGTCTCAGCCTATCTTGACAATCAAACTCTACACTCCTAGCAACGTCCTTGTAAATTTTGCTCTGTACCCTTTCTAGTTTGAAAACATTTTTTGCTTCTGTAGCTGTGGGTCTGGTCACCATTTACCATCATGTAGCATGATCAAGTCACCACCTGAAAGGTAGTCAGTGATGATCAACAGCTGTGATTAAAATAACTGTATACAAGAGATGGGGAGAGAGGACATCTCCAGAACCCTACAGACTTGTATCCCAGTTCAATGTGATTTGACATCAAGGTGGCACAGCTCCTTGCGCACATACTCAGTAACTATTAGGAGAGGAAAGATATAGGTAACCCTTTACTCCATAGTACCATCTTATTTCTTGCTGAGTGAGCAAGAAATCACAGCACTGTGGCTTGCTTGCTTTTCCCACCTTCTAGAGCTTTGGCTCTGAGATCAGCTGCATCTTTGAAAACACCTTCTTGAAAGGGAGGGGGAAACAATGCTTCAGTATTGTCTAACAGGGAAACTTTCTAATGTAAGGTGGGTAAAAAATTGAATGGAAATGATATAGAAGAATTTGCAAATATGGTGAAGTGAATTAATTTAAGTAAAGGCAGGGATCTAATGTGTCTATCTCTGTGCAGTAAAATTCAATGCAACTCTGTGCACTTTGCAATCTTCTACCTTGTTGGACAGAGGAATTGGGGAACTCAGACCATGTTGGAAGGAGTTGACTGTATATTATTGAAATAACACATAAAGGTCAGTATCCCATCACTCTTTATTTACACGTGCAAAGTACATGGCACTGACCCAGCTAACTCAGAGCTTGCTCCTAGAGTGAACAGAACCTCTGACACTCCTATTTATATCTGTCAGCCACAGGCCGCCTACTTGCGGAACATTTCAGGGAACACCTCTGGGACACCCGCACCAACCAACCCAACCACCCTGTGGCTGAACACGTTAACTCCCCCTCCCACTCCGCCAATGACATGCAGGTCCTTGGCCTCCCCCATCGCCAGACCCTGGCCACATGATGCCTGGAGGAAGAGCACCTCACCAGCCCGCTTGGCACACCAGCCTCATTCCTGAAACGTCGATTCTCCTGCTCCTCAGATGCTGCCTGGCCTGCTGTGTTTTTCCAGCACCACATTTTTCAACTCTGGATACTCCAGCATCTGCAGTCCTCACTTTCTCCCAATTAAAGCAGCCTATTGATTGCCTTTTAAATAAACCTTCCAGCTGAAAGGAACAGGATTATGTGTAAAAAATAAAAGCAAATTACTGCGGATGCTGGAATCTGAAACCAAAAGAGAAAATGCTGGAAAATCTCAGCAGGTCTGGCAGCATCTGTAAGGAGAGAAAAGAGCTGATGTTTCAAGTCTAACTGACCCTTTGTCAAAGCTCAATACCTTGTCTAACACAGAGAGAAAAGGAAAGCAGTGAAGGTGGACAAAGCTTTGACAAAGGGTCAGTTAGACTCAAAATGTCAACTCTTTTTTCTCCTTACAGATGCTGCCAGACCTGCTAAGATTTTCCAGCATTTTCTCTTTTGGTTACAGGATTATGGCAGTACTTGGTGAGTAGTGGCTGAAGTCTAAATGTGCTTCCTCAACTCAACTTGCAGTGGACCTATTACAAGTTGCCTCTAGTTATCCTAAGTTGTGACAGTTCCAGTCTTGTAAATAGAAACCAACTAAAAGTGCTCTTGGTTCATTTTTGCTGCATACGCTGTTGAGTGACCAGATATTCTGATAGAATATGGAATGAGAAAGGATCTAGCACTGAACCAGTGATCTTGATGAGGGAATTGTGTCTCAATGCACAGCCAGAAGTGCATAAGGAATCCCATTATTATATGCAATCCCTACTAGTTCCATCACTTCTGACAAAGTTAGCAGGAGAAGGACTGAGGGAATGAAGTAAAATTTGTTCCAACTGCACACTGTACTTAAACCATTCAGAGGATAAAGTGTACATCTCAGCATGAAATTGTTTTGCTTGCACACTTTTTGTTTAGCTTGATTTATCTTGCCTGCAGAATTATTCAATAAGAGCACATGAGACTAGGGATGTTGCTTATAGCAGGTCGGGAAAATTGCAGGTAAGTTACATTTTGAAGAATGGGGACTATTAAAGGGGAGTGTCATAGGGAGAACAATTGAGAAGACTTCAAGAGAGGATTAAAGAGAGATCTCACTGTCAACAGCCTCCAGTGAAAGTGAATTGGAGAAAGGATTAAGAAGTGACAGGTCAGTATGAAAAAAGAGAGCCAACTGTTGGAAAATTTAAACTTTTGAACTTCACTTATTCCATTAGTATCTAATTTCTGAAAGATCCTTCTCCAACCCAAGTGTGCCTGCTATAAAGAAGGGCTACATCTGAAATGTGAACACTAATCTGATGAATCCAAGTGACAATGCTAGCAGAAACATCAGAGCATTAGCTGAGGGGCTGCAATCTTTCAGAAACAGGGATTGAACTGAATTTAAATTTGCTAAAGATCACAGCGCAAGATTTGTTTCTGATGCCTGAATAATTCAGTAGAAAATAAAACTGACAAAGTCGTTTAAATGTTTGTTACAGCATTCTGTACAGATAAAAATATCAAGGTGAATGGTAATACCCGTGAGATTTGTTTGGATTTGAAGTTGCCACTCAGTAACATAATTCCACTTTTGTAGAGTGAGAGTCTCTAGAATGCAGCTTTTTATTTATCACTCATGGAATGTGGACACCACTGACTGGGTCAGTACTATAAATGATCAGAGGCGGTTAAGAATTAACCGAATTGCTGTGGATCTAGAGTTGCATGTAGCCCAGACCAAGTAAGGGCAGGAAATTTCCATTCTTGAAGGAGATTAGTGACCTAGAAATTGACAGTGACCACACATTCCAGATTTTTACTGAATTCAAATTTCTATTGGCCCTAATGAGATTTGAACCTATGTCCCAATAATATTAACTTGATGTTCAGGACAGATTATAAATCCAGCAATAGCATGATTATGCCATTCTGTGGGCCAGAGGACTGCAGCAGCTTCCTAGATGCTAATGACACCAAGGGTCATGGGGACAACTGGCATTGAGGTAAATGATCAGCTCTGATCTAGAATGGCAGAGCTGGCTTGAGGGGCTGAATGGCCTACTGTTGCTCCCGAAAACCAAACAGAAATTTCTGGAAAAGCACAGCAGATCCTGTAGCATCTGGGGGTAGGTGACGGCCTAATGATATTATCACTGTGTTGTTAATCTAGAGACCCAGATAATATTCCAAGGACCTGGGTTCACAATAGATGGTGGAATTTGAATTCAATAGAAAAAAATCTGTAGTTAAGAGTTTAATGATGACCATGAACCTACCCTCATCAACTCTGAGGCAGATAGAAAGCGTTACGTGACACTATTTTGAAAAAGCCAAGGGTGCACTGGCCATTATTTAATCCTCAATCATCGTCACAAAAGTAGATTATCTAGTCATTATTATGTTACTGTTTGTGGCAGTTCCTACGTTACAATAGTAATTACATTTCTAAAGTACCTTTTTGGCTGTATGCACTTTGGGATAATCTGTGATCATAAAAGTTTGTAACATGAAAATGCAAGGCTTTCTTTCTTTCTCTAGATAATCAAATAACATTTCCTCTGCCACTAGTTTGAAGTCTTTAACCACGTAGATCAAAAGGGCTAGAAACAGGAGTAGGCAATTCAGCTCCTTGAGACTGTGTTGCTGGAAAAGCACAGCAGGTCAGGCAGCAGCTGCCTGACCTGCTGTGCTTTCCAACAACACATTCTCGTCTCTGATCTCCAGCATCTGCAGACCTCACTATCTCCTAATTCAGCTTCTCGAGTCTGCTCCACTGTTTGATATGATCATGGCTATCTCATCCTGACCTTAACTCCACCTTCCTGCCCACTCTCCATAACCTTTCAACCCAATGCTAATTAAACATCTTTCTAACCCTTCCTTAAATTTACTCAATGTCCACAATTTGGGGTGATGAATCAAACAGAGTCACGATCCTTTGAAAGAAGTAAATTCTCCACATTTCTGTTTTAAATCTGTTATTCCTTGTCCCGAAACTATGACCTCGCAGATTCAATTGTCCCATATGAGGAAATAACCTTTCTACATCGATGTTGTGAATCCTTTTTAGCCTCTTTATGACATGAATTAGATTTCCCGTCATTCTTCTAACCTCCAGAAAGTATCAGCATAAACTATTCAATCTCTCTTTGTTTGGCTTTCAGTATCCACTGTTGATGATCGTCATTGAGTAAATAAAGTTGTCAAAATTATTTCCTAAATTTCAGAACTTGTTCACTTCCAATGTTTACACCACAACATTTTTGCTGAATGAGTTATTTTAATATTGAATATCAACATATGTTGTCTTCTCAGTATTTATTTTACAAAGTGTTTATGATGAATTTCTAGTGAAACAGAAGTTGGTTCCAGGAAGCTTGGTGTTAATAAAAACTGAAAGAACTGCAGATGCTGGAAATTGGAAACAAAACCAGAAATTGCTGCAAAAGCTCAGCAGGTCTGTTAGCATCTGAGGAGAGGAATCAGAGTTAACATTTCAGCTCCAGTGATCCTTTCTCAAAACCCTGGATCTTCGTTATAGTAACCGGAAATAAAAACCTTAAAAAGCAGGAAGAGTGATGCAAAGCAAGTACTCAACAAATGCATTTTTTTTATCAATTGAAGGTTTGGATTGTAAAATTGCACTTAAGTAAACATCTTGATTTTCAAAGCTGCAGCATTTACTCAGTAATTAGTTCATGTCTTGATGATAAAAATGAACACAGACTTTGGATTAATTATCACAGTGCACTGAGAAATGGAGATGGATTCCACCAATCAAATGAACTAATCTCTTGCTGACCCTGTTCTTCAAAATGAGAGCAGGGGATAACAGGCCTTTCAAAATGAGTCCAGTCCAGCAAATTCCATCACTTGAACCAAGCACTTCTACACAGAACAGCCCAGCCTGTGATATTGAATGTTGAAGTTCAAGGACTAAAACATTCTTCACTCTTCCAAGGGTTTCAACAGATATTCAGAACTGGCTCTCATGTATTTCAACCTGAGACTTTGGAAACATTATCCTTCTCTCTTTTTTTAGGTGCTCATTCAGGAAAGATGAAATTCATGAGATATTATTAATAATCTGCTCTTTGGGTTTTACTACTGTGTTAACACAAATACCAAGACTGAGTTCTTATTTAGGACAAGTATCAGAAGATTTATTTGCAAAGCACTCAAGACTTTAACACACGATCGCAGACTGTGGGATTATCTGAGTTCCATCACTTAATAGACTGGTTCATTTCCCTAATAAAGTGCAGCAGCTGTAGCACTGGTTATTGAAGTTGGAGTTTATACCTTTATTTATGGAGGTTGCATCATATGTAATCACTTAACTGCCTAAAAGGTGTTTTAATTAAACTGTTCACAGATGTAATGAAGTACATAGAACCACTACAGCATGAAGCAGGCCATTCTGCCCATTGAGTCCACAATGATCCTCCAAAGAGCAACCAACCCAGACCCATCCCCTATCCCTGCATTCCCCCTGGCTAAGCCACCTAGCCTGAACACTATGGTCAATCCACCTAACCTGCACATCTTTGGACTGTGGGAGGAAATTGGAGTACCCAGAGGAAACCCACGCAGACATGGGGAGAATGTGCAAACTCCACACAGACAGTCACCCAAGGCTGGAATTGAATCCAGGTCTCTGGAGCTGTGAAACAGCAGTGCTAACCACTGAGTCACCGTAGCTTTGGAGTAGGTGGGCTTTGAACCCAGGCCATCTGGACTGAGCGCTAGGGACTCTCTTGTTGTTAAACTGCCCTTTCTATTGGAAAGGCAGAGACATTTTTAGTCAACCTATTCAGAGATATTTTTACACACATTTGGAGCAAGTGAGATTTGATCCTGGGCAATGTGGTTCAGAGATATGAACATTACAACTGCCTGTAATTTAGATATAAGCTTGCTTGATTGTAGGTACATGTAATATCACAATAATCACCTGGAGGAATGCATATTAATATGGGAAGAATGTCAATGTCTTTTTCCATTCCACCAACGTAAAGCTATCTCATTTCCAATAACTCATACTCTTTCTATCTCTGCTACTGCACCAACTTCCCACCTGCTGTGGACCAGATCAAACATCTTCAAAACATATCAAGGAAATAGCCTGCACTCCAAGGCAAGTATATGGCGTTACATTCCAGGTGTGATTCAATTGGTCAAACTGCTGGGCTTTAAGCAAAATATGCTTTATTCTTACACCACAGTTAAAATACAAACAAAAAAAAATATTGACATAACTTTAAATATATCAAAATACTTAATAAAACAATATATTATTTATTTACTACTCATCAACTGTTCCAATGTAGCACCATCCATAAACACACTCCTGGTAAAGGAAAATTCAGCAAAACAGATTTCCCTCGCTTGCTATCTCCTCCGGTCCAGGAGAAGCAACACTGACGGAATGAATTGAGCAGCAGAGAGAGAACGCAAGCTGTTCGACGCAACGAAGAGAGAGCTGTATCTAGCAGCTTTAAAACCAAAACACCCCAACCGCGACAACTGAACACAAAAACTAAAACCCCTTGGTCTGTGTGAGCCTGACTCCACCCACTCATGCTGACTTTGTCTAATTTTAAAAAAGAACAAAGCAATTTCCTCTGCTTTCCATGGGGCAGACACCTCTTCACCAGATTTGAAAGGTACTCAGTCAAGAGAAACAGGACAGAACAAATCCGTCTGAAGGCACATTTTATCACATACTAAGGCTTGTGCCCTACCTCTGTCAATATTGCTTGCAGCATCTTCCCTCACTTGCTGTCACACACTGCAGCCCCTGATATCCACTATCCCTGTGTGCCCTCTGAGCTGCCTACTCACTCACTCAGGGCACTGCTGTCTGCACTAACAATGATAGCTCTGCCACTCATTTTCATCTCCTCTAATTACTGCCTCTCTCGTTCCATGAGGAAAATAGCTCAATGGGGCAGAAAGAGGCATGATGGGAGATGTGCTGCTCGTTATTCACTCCCCAGACCTGAAGAGGTGAGGATCATGACATTGACTGCCCCAACATTCCCCCCGGAGTGATATCGGTGGCTGCCCTTGACTGACTGTGCCAGGGTCCCCTGACAGAAGGTTATTCCCCTTTGACTTGACTGACACCTGCAGACAACTATGACAAACATCCTGGCTTTGTGTCAGGTTTTGGCTCTACACTTATTGGAATGGCAAGGCAATGGTAATATGAGCCTCATATCTCTGGATGAGGGGGTGACACGCAAAAAAGCAAGACTGGCAAGGCAGAGATGCTGTGACCATCCAGGTTGACTCAGAGTGAATGTGACTCTGACAGTGAACAAAGAGCCCAGAATGCAGCCTGATCCAGTCCATGAGCAGGATGTGGTGTTCCCGACTGCAAAGTATCCTTGCTGCAGCATTACAATGAGATAGAGCAGCCTGAGATGCAGCATTGAAGTGCAGAGTGTTGTGGACTAGGTCAGATCACTCAAACCATTCTTAAGCAGGCAACCCAGACCATAACGTAGTAATTTGTTTTGGTAAGTGTACAGTGAAAATTACTCAGAGTAAGTTAGTTAGGTTGACTACTAGATTTTAAAACAGACAAAACGTTATTCACAATATTACACAATGAATCCCAAAGAACACAATAAAAACCCCAACAGAACTTAGTCTGTACAAACTAGACTTAATCGTACTGTTCCAATTATTCACAACAGTCCCAATAAGCAAACCCTCTTGAAACACAATTAAAACATGGAACAGCTACTTACAGGTTGAAGTTAAAAGGGCAGAGAGAGACAATTTCCAGATAGCTCACTGTTGCATTCCTCACTAGTTCTGGACTGAACTAAACTGCTCAGCTAGAGAGCTGACCACCCCCCTCTCTTTATACAGGTCACTTCTAAAACATGACCACTTTGGCCTGAAGTCTCATCTGTTTACATATAAACAAAAGGCCTCACAGAATTCTGTTCATCTCTGTACCAAATCAGTCTGATCGGAGCCCGGCCTGGTTTATTACCCTCTGAAAGAAATCAAAGACCGAGTAACCTTGAGACAAGGAACAGCCTTTAGGGAAATAAAAGGACTAGCTTTGTGACAGGAAGCATCGGTAAGTAAGGAGGAGAGGAAGTCTGAGAGTTCTTAAAGGCTGGCACATGTTGGGTACCAATGTCTGACGATATGAGTTATGTGTGCCCAGTATCCACAATGCATGCCATGACAGGCTGGTGCCCGGTGTCCAACATCATCAATCAGAGCAAGTGGTAAGCTAATTCACCAGGTACTTGCTCTAGTTTCCCTACTAACATTCAGCATGTTTGACCACTATGGTCAGATGGCCATATGAATATTGATGAGGTGCATTGTACAGTTAACAAGGCGGTTTACAGGCATTAATCCCCATCAGTTGGCATCTTGCCACTGCTTAATGAGTATCTCACTGCACTAGATGTGAAAAGCTTGAGAAAATGGTTTAAGTTGCTCCTTACCTCGAGATGAGCTTTAGCGAAGTTGTCATTTGATTCTGTCATCCGTCTCACCACAGTCCACTTTGCTCAGATCCCTGCAAGATTCTGCCCATTGAAAATGATCACAAAAGGTAGAAACGGAAGTGGTACAATTCCAGATTCAAAATGAAAGCTTTTCAAGGCCTGTGTAACAATACTATGGTTTTAAGAGGTGTACTTTGTCCTGCTTTTTTTCTAAGGAGTGATTTTGAAGCAGAGGCTCTGGGCTCACTATTGATAGCTGAAAATGTGTTGCTGGAAAAGTGCAGCAGGTCAGGCAGCATCTAGGGAACAGGAGAATCGACGTTTCGGGCATAAGCCCTGAAGAAGGGCTTATGCCCGAAAAGTCGATTCTCCTGTTCCCTGGATGCTGCCCAACCTGCTGCGCTTTTCCAGCAACACATTTTCAGCTCTGATCTCCAGCATCTGCAGACCTCACTTTCTGCTCACTATTGATAGCCAATGAAGTGAACAGCTTGTGAGGACTTTATTATTTAAATTTAAAACAATAGAAGCAGGCTGACTGGGTGGGGTTAAGCTCCCACAGAACAAATGTTTTAGCTTATATAAAATTTTTAAGTAGCGATTGCTACTGGGGTCTTGAAAGCTGTTTTTCCTCTCTCTGTTACAATTAAAAACTGGGGTTCTCCATCTGCTGATGAATTTGCATGTGAGACAATCTGTTTTACTGAATTTGCCTTTGCCAAGGGTATGATTATAGAATGTTACTATAATGGGATAGTTAGTGTTCAGTAGTAAAGTAGACTATTATTTTGTTAAGTTTTCCAATAGAGATACAGCTAAGCCAATTCTTTTCTATTTTTGTATTTTAACTATAATATGTGAAAACAGTATGTTTTGCTTCAAGACTGTTAGTTTGACCAATTGACTTGCATCTGGAGTTTGGATCTATTGGGAAAATTACCCTCCACTAATTAATTGACAATTATGGTATTATTGATAGGTTTAATTGCCATTCTGCCCACATTCTAAGCTTTCGTATGCAGAATAACCTATTCTGGCACAGATGTGGGTCAAAGTGATGAAGGATTAAGAAATGTGCCCTAAGCCAGGGTTCTGATATTATAGCTGCATTGCCTTTAATCACTATTGTCACAGGTTTTTATGTTGGAAGTAATTTCTAGGCAACAGTTCTCATGCAAATGTATTGCTATATGTATATTGTATGTATTCTCTGTCGAAAGAATATTAGAAATTCTTGGAAACCATTTATATTCATCAGCTTACAATGCTTACTAGGATGGGTTAATAAAATGTTTTAGAGTTCAACAGAAAAAAAGGCTGGTTGCTTCAGGTTCTCAGCTCAGTCAGATCGGATATTTATAAAGAAGAGCCATTTGTCATCTCGCCAACTAAATTTATCATCAATCAATAGAGACAAAGACATGTGTTTAGTGAGCTGCAGAAATAACCAAGAAATGACACTTTTTAAAGCTTATGATACTCGTTATAACCACAACTTGCATTTGTATCATACGGTTAACGTTAAAAATCATCCTAAACCCTTTCACAAAGCATTTAGATATGGAGGTGAACAAACGAAATATTAGGAGTGGTGACAAAAAACTATGTAACAGAGGTAGGTTTGAAATCAGATCTTCAAAAAAGAAATAGCCAGTTAAATGAATGGAAAGGAGGTTTTTGGTGGAATTCCATTGTGGGGGGCGGGGAGGGGGGCTTAAAATATCATTGACAGAATATCGCAATAGCCAATTTGACATTTGTAAATCCATGTTCAATGTTTATTTTGTTCAGTTAATGTGTGTGACTGAGAGTGAGAGAATGTGTGTGCGTGTCTGTCATTTAATTTGTTTTGTGGTTGCCTGTGTGTGTTGAGTGTCTGTGTTTGCATATGTGTCTATGTGTGTGTATATCTGGTTGTGTGTGCCTGTACATATGTGCGTGTGTACATCTGTGTGTGCATGTGTATATCTGTGTATGTATGCATCTGTGTATTTGCATCCCTATCAGTTATCCTGTGTGTGTGTGTTTGCTTTTGTGTTTTTGTGTCTGTTTGATTTTTGTGCCTGTGTGTATATCTCTATATGTTTGCATATCTGTGTGTGTTCCTATGTGTACGTGTGTGCATGTGACTGTGTGCTTTTGCATGTTTGTGTGTCTGTCAGCTATGCTAAGTGCATGTGTGCATGTGCATGTGTATCTTTGTATGTTTGTGTGTCTCATGCATATGTGAAAGTGAGAAAGAAAATCTGTAAAAGTTATCAGGCTACATTGTGGTCTCAGGTGGTGCATAGAATACAATATAGGTCAGTCATCCATTCAACATAATGTCTGATACTCCATTCCATTGCAGTGAATAGAATTAAATATCATCGCTGTGTAGAATGTGCAGCTGACACTGACCATGGATTTTTTTTTTGTTTTGTCTGTTGCACGTTGACAATCTGCATATGTTAAATTTGAGCAGAAGTATTCATCTGTGCCAAAACAGAGTCATTTCCTGAAACATTTACAAATCCAGGCCAGATAAGAAAAGGCTTAAATTACTGCCACCTCCTGGCTATTTTATGAAGTACAGTGTCCTTACTTGGTCTCAGCAGCAATGCTGCACAAAGTATTTAATTCAACGAATATTTCATTAAATCCTGCAGCTGAGCCCTGCAGCGTCAGTCTGGTTGGAGAGTCAGAAGTTTCAGTGCAGAAAGGCTTGCAAACTGCGATTATACTCAATGTCGAGAATGTTAGTGTCTTTCTTCTATTGTTCACATCAGCACAGTGGTTAGCACTGCTGCCTCATAATACCAGAGACCTGGGTTCAATTCCTGCCTCAGGCAATTGTCTGTGTGGAGTTTGCACATTGTCCCTGTGTCTTCATGGGTTTCCTCTGGATGCTCTGGTTTCCTCCCACAGTCCAAAAATGTGCATGTTAGGTGAATTGACCATGCTAATTGCCCCTAGTGTTAGGTGAAGGGGTAAATGAATGGGTCGGGGTGGGTTGCTCTTTGGAGGGTCGGTGTGGATTTGTTGGGCCGAAGGGCCTGTTTCCACTCTGTAAGTAATCTAACCTAATCTCGTTTGGTATTCTTAAATTTTACTTTTCAACTTAACATCCAGGCTGATAAAGATACATCATATTTATTAAAAGCCCGACACAGGCCAGTGATTAAACTTTTGTGGTTGCCAAGAAATGTACATAGAATATAGAACATAGAACATTACAGTGCAGTACAGGCCCTTCGGCCCTCAATGTTGTGCCAACTTGTCATACCAATCTGAAGCCCATCTAACCTACACTATTCCATGTGCGTCCATATGCTTGTCCAATGATGACTTAAATGTACTTAAAGTTGGCAAATCTATTACCATTGTAGGCAAAGCATTCCATACCCTTACTACTCTCTGAGTAAAGAAACTACCTCTGACATCTGTCCTATATCTATCACCCCTCAATTTAAAGCTATGCCCCCTCATGCTCGCCGTCATCATACTTGGAAAAAGGCTCTCCCTGTCCACCCTATCTAACCCTCTGATTATCTTACACGTCTCTATTAAGTCACCTCTCAGCCTTCTTCTCTCTAACGAAAACAGCCTCAAGT
>NC_057725.1:10509960-10527006 GCF_004010195.1 Chiloscyllium plagiosum
TCCAAACTGCTATATCTCCCACAATCCCATTCCTCCGTATTTTGTACAATAGCCTACTGTGGGGAACCTTATCGAACGCCTTGCTGAAATCCATATACACCACATCAACCGGTTTACTCTCATCTACCTGTTTGGTCACCATCTCAAAGAACTCAATAAGGTTCGTAAAGCACGACCTACCCTTCACAAAACCGTGCTGACTATCCCTAATCAAATTATTCTTTTCCAAATGATTATAAATCCTATCTCTTATAATCTTTTCCAACACTTTACCAACAACTGAAGTAAGGCTCACTGGTCTATAATTACCTGGGTTGTCTCTGCTCCCTTTCTTGAACAGGGGAACCACATTTGATGTCCTCCAGTCTTCTGGCACTATTCCTGTAGACAATGACGATTTAAAGATCAATGTCAAAGGCTCGACAATCTCCTCCCTCGCTTCCCAGAGGATCCTAGGATAAATCCCATCCAGCCCAGGGGACCGGATATGTATATGTAAGAAAGACGAAGTCACCTCTGTATCACCAGACCTAGGGCTGCTCTCCCAGCAGAGAGAGACAGAAATGACAGTGGTTTAACCTGAAGGTCAGATGAAGTGGGAGGTTGAGAACGAAAGTCTGATATGGTAACCTCAGCTTGCGTGGTTCAAACCTGAGCTGTTGATATTATTTTGTAGACCAGCTGTCCAGCCAACTGAGCTTAACACCTCTACATTTACATATATGGACGTACACGTATGTACATAAAGCTATTTCTTTTTCCATTTGTTCAAGCAAGATAAAAAGCTACACACCATGGTGATATATCATGCCTGTCAATTTTCCAATGCCAAAAATATATATTTATATATAAATTTTGGCAATCTGACAGACCAATAAAAGAGTCTCACATTCAGTATTGACAAGATTTTGAAGTTAATTGTATAAATGTGTCCTTTTGTAGAAGACAAAGAAACTTGTGGAAACAAGATCTCATTTCAATAAACAAACCTTTTTTCCTGGTAAAGGGCCCTAATTTGACAATGGGGTTTGTACCTACACCAAATGGATGGCAGCAGTTCAAAAAGGCAGTTCACCACCACTTTCTCAAGGGTAATTAGGGACTGGCAATAAACAGAGTCACAGAGATGTACAGCATGGAAACAGACCCTTCGGTCCAACCCGTCCATGCCGACCAGATAACACAACCCAATCTAGTCCTACCTGCCAGTACCTGGCCCATATCCCTTCAAACTCTTCCTATTCATATACCCATCCAAATGCCTTTTAGATGTTGTAATTGTACCAGCCTCCACCACTTCCTCTGGCAGCCCATTCCACACACGTACCACCCTCTGCATTAAAATGTTGCCCTTTAGCACTTTTTTATATCTTGCCCCTCTCACCCTAAACCCATGCCCTCTAGTTCTGGACTCCCCCACCCTGGGAAAAGACTTTGTCTATTTATCCTAACCCATGCCCCTTATGATTTTATAAACCTCTGTAAGGTCATCCCTCAGCCTCTGACCCTCCAGGGAAAACAGCCCTAGCCTACTCAACCTCTCCTTATAGCTCAAATCCTCCAACCCTGGCAACATCCTTGTAAATCTTTTCTGAACCCTTTCAAGTTTCACAACATCTTTCCGATAGGAAGGGGACTAGAATTGCATGCAATATTCTACCAGTGGTCTAATCAATGTCCTGTACAGCCGCAACATGACCTCCCAACTCCTGCACTCAAAAGTCTGACCAATAAAAGAAAGCATACCAAACACTTTCTTCACTATCCTATCTACCTGCGATTCATGGAGCTATGAACATGCACTCCAAGGTCTCTTCGTTCAGCAACACTCCCTAGGATCTTACCATTAAGTGTATAAGTCCTGCAAACATTTGTTTTCCCAAAATGCAGCACCTCATATTTATCTAAATTAAACTCCATCTGCCACTTCTCAGCCCATTGGCCTATTTGATCAAGATCCCATTATAATCTAAGGTAACCCTCTTCGCTGTCCACTACACTTCCAACTTTCTCAGCATGTGATGCCTTGAGAGAATAAAGAACATCAGAAGATCAAGATGAAATGTCTCTCCTCCACCTCCCTCATCACGGGGCTTTCATCTACACTGGAGAATCATAAATCTCTACAATATGGAAGCAGGACATTCCACCCATCAATTCCATACTGACCCTCCAAAGAACATCCTACCCAGATCCACCCCCTTACTCTATTCCTGTAACCCCATATTCCCTATGACCAATCCACTTAGCATGCATATCCCTAGACAGTCTGGGTGATTTAGCATGGCTAATCCACCTATCCTGGACATCTTTGGATTGAGGGAGGAAACCCACGCAGACATGAGAAGAATGTGCAACTTCCACACAGTCACTCGAGTTTGGAATTGAAGCCGGGTCTCTGGTGCTAACCCCTGAGCTGCCCAAGAGTGGAGCACATGAATCATGTGAAGTGAATTCTTCCATTCCCAGAAGACCCCTCATTCTCCATTTGGTGCGGGTACAAACCTCAATGTGAAATTAAGGCCATTTACTAGGGAAAAACAAAGACTACTAAGTTTTTTTTAATTGAAACAGCATCTTGGTCCCAGAAGTTTCTTTGTCTTTTAGAAAAGGACACATTTATACGATTAACTTCATAATCTCATCAATACAGAATGCAAACACATGCTGCTCCTCTATTGCCAATAAAAAACCTGTTGTAATCTGTAGGAACATGAGATGAAGAGCAAAAGGAGGTCATTTGGCTCCTCAGTCTGTTCCACCATTCAATGAGATCATGGCTGATTTGATAATCCTCAACTCCACTTTTCTGCCTTTTCACTGTAACCAGTTAAAAATTTGTTTATCTCAGCCTTGAATAGATCTAACCACCCAGCCTCTACTGCTCTCTGAGGCAAAGAATTCCACAGATCCATTGCCCTCTGAGAGAAGGAATTCCTCCTCATCTCCGTCCTAAACATGTGACACGTTACTCTGAGATTATACCTTCTGGTCCTAGACTCTCCCACAAGGGGCAACGACCATTCAACATCTACACATTGTCAAAGTGCATAAAGAGCAGAGCTGGGAAAAGCACAACAGGTCGGGCAGTATCAGAGGAGAAGGGCAGTCGACGTTTCATGAGTGATGAAAGGTTCTGATCGGAAACGTCGACCGGAAACGTCGACTCTCCCTCTTCTCTGATGCTGCTTGACCTGCTGTGCTTTTTCCAGCTCCACTCCTTATCCACTCTGACTCTCCAGCATCTGTAGTTCTTGCTAACTGTCAAGTCCGTCAAGAATCTTGCATGTTTCAATAAAGTCGCCTCTCATTCTTCGAAGTTGTATTGAGGGCAGTTGCAATTACTCAACTTCTCCTCATAAGATAGTTCTTCCCATATCTGATACTAGCCGATTGAACCTTCTCTGGACTGCCTCCAATGCTAATAAAGCTTTCCTCAGATAAAACAGTTCCTGGTTATATGCCATTGAAAACACATTCAATGTCAGTTCAATTTGCCCTTTTGGATCAACCAAAAAGCTTCCCAATAATCTCTTTAAATATGATAAGAAGAAGCCTAATGCATAAACCTAACATAAGGTTTCACCAAATCTAAGAGTCTTTAACAAAGGCAGGGTAACCTGATCTTCGTTTCCCATGTGATGTTATTTGATCTCTATGTGGCCCAGATTGAAGTCATTAAAGGGAAACCAAAAGGATAAGGACTTTTCCAAAAAAAAACTTGTATTGAAAACTGATCCATAGCATATGTTACTCTTTAATTTTTTTTTAGATTACTTACAGTGTGGAAACAGGCCCTTCGGCCCAACAAGTCCACACCACCCCGCCGAAGCGCAACCCACCCATTCCCCTACCTTTACCCCTTACCTAATACTACGGGCAATTTAGCATGACCAATTCACCTGACCTGTACATCTTTGTGACTGTGGGAGGAAACCGGAGCACCCGGAGGAAACCCACGCAGACACGGGGAGAATGTGCAAACTCCACACAGTCAGTCGCCTGAGGCGGGAATTGAACCCGGGTCTCTGGCGCTGTGAGGTAGCAGTGCTAGCCACTGTGCCACCATGCCACCCAAAATCTTACATGATACATTGAAACAATAGCAGAAATGTTCAGATGACTTGAGTTTCATGAATACAATTGTAGCAAATCCAGAAGTGGAATGAAAGGTAACAAATAAAGATCTTTGTTTTGGTGCAGTTTTATTCAAACCAATCAAATAATGACTAATTAAAAGTTCTGTGACAAAGCAAGGAAGATGTGGCCCTAGTTTACGCATTGAAAAACACATTGTCTTTCAAATTTGATTTCAAAACATGCAGCAAAACTCAACATTCACAATGACTGTGTTTCTGTAAGCAATATTATTGGGAGAAGCACACAGTTTAACAGGAAGTTTCACTACTGCAGAGGAGTCAATTAAGAGGAGCTGTGTGCAAACTTAAGATGAAAAATAAGCTGAGATTTGAAGATGTCAATGGAAGGGAGGGAAGAGTCTGGAGTGATTATGTCAGAAGTTATTTGATCTATCATCTTATGCATTCTAGTATCATTCAAACCTGTAAAGGATATTCCAGCATTGTATTATACCACACATTTCCCATGTTGGAAAACTGACAGACATATGATTCTAAATCCCTCAAGGCACAGTTTGGTCACTGTTGTGTGTATCTTTAAGTAAAAGCAACCTACCCAGTGGAGTAATTTTAAAGTCACAGTCTTGTTTACATGAGTGCTCTTAAATCAAAAAAAAGCAGCAAGATAATTCCTGGTTATAAACAACATTGCCGTAGGGAAGAGATTCACAAAGCCATTATGCTGCTGCCAAAACACTCACTCCAACATTTCATCACTTATACCCTCAAAATTCAGCATTATGTTGGCAGAAATACACTCCAGATTGTCTGGGCAGAACTTTTAAATAATAATTTCTGTCCTTTTTCTCCCCATTAGGGTTAGAAAACCATAATGAGTCAGGCAGCATCTGTGTATTCTGAATGCCAGATAATCTGGGTGTGTAAAAGTGCTGTTAGCCTCATTAATTAAGTTCAATAGTCTTATTGTTCTGGTGGTTAGAAGCCATTAAAATTAAGCCCTGTGACATTTTTATGGTAGCAAATAGCCAGTAAGTCATAAAGTTCACACTTGTAAATAAGAAAACAACTTTTCTAATAATAGAAAATATTTTGTGGTTTCCATTTAGAAGAAAACTCCACGGCGTTAATGTCTATCAACAAAATGGCTTCAAATGGAAGAATAGCTCTTTTATTGTCATCCCTACAGAAAATTAGAATGGACAGAAAACAGAAACCATTCTCCACCATTCACTCAGTGTGTGAACATTAACCCCCGGGTTTCTATTTAGCCGCCATTTTCATTTTTCACCTTATCCAACTTTAACCTTTCTACCCTTGGCCTCCTATGATGTTTCATCGAAGTTCAATGTAAGCTGTTTTGATTGGACACTTTACAACCTTCTAGACTCAACACTGAGTTCAATAATTTCAGACTAAAATCTCTGCCACACGATCATATCAGTACCTCTAGCATTTCCCTTGCCTTGGTTGGTTTTGGCTCTAATCTCAAGTTTATCATTTTTTTAAACATCAGCTGTTCATTATTTTGCCATTCACATCTCCTCTTCATGTAATAAAATAAAATAAAGAAGTGGAAATCTGAAATAAAAATGGAAATTGCTGGAGAAACTCAACAGATCTCACACTTGCAGAGAGAAAGCAGAGTTAAGTCACTCTTCTTCAGAAATGAATTGAAATCATAGAATCCCTACAGTGTAGAAGCAGGTAATTTAGCCCATCAAGTTCATACCAACATCTCGCCCCTGTCATAACCCTTCATTTTTCATGGTTAGTCCACATTCCTGGAGTGTGGAAGGAATCTAGACCTCCCAGAGGAAATGCATGCAGACACAAGGATAAAGTGCAAGCTTCACATAGACAGTCACCCATGGGAGGAATTGAACTGGGATCCATGGTACTATGAGGCAGTTGTGCTAACCACTGAGCCACAATGCCATCACAAATACTAGCTCTGGTTTCTCTCCCCTTTACCATTCTCTGCTCCATTCCCTTTGATGCATTTTGAACAGTCTCCTGCCCTCCATCATATCAGAGACCCTTGTTTTAACTATTTTCACCCATCCCAAACAGGAAGCAGATAGTTGGGATCAATGTATAATTTTCACATTGACAGGATTTAATGAGTGATATGCCAAAGGGGCCTCAATGGTTTGCAAATTTTATATGAATGATTTGGATGAATGGTTCAGAACATTTGGTTGCCAAATTTGCTGATAACACAAAGTTAGATAGGAAAATAAATTGTGAAGTAGGCAATTAGGAGAATGCAAATGTTATAGAGGGAGGTGGTGGTGTAGTTGTAATGTCACTCGCTTAGTAACCTTGAATCCTGGTCCAAACATATGCAGGCCATGGGAAATGCAGGGTTACAAAGATAGGGTTGGGATGTGAGTTTGATTGGGATGCTCATCAGAGAGTCAGTGTAGACTTGATGGGCTGAATGGCCCTGCTTCCACACTGTAGGGATTCTATGATTCTATGTTCTGAGGCTGGCTAGAGATGACCATGTAATCACTGTTTGGTGTTTAAATCCTCATGTCCTCTAGGGACGGAAACCGCCATCCTTGCCTGGTCAGACTCGCAGCACCTCCAAACTCACAGATTCTTAACTGCCTTCTGAGTAATAAGGGATGGACAATAAATGCTGGCCTAGCCATTGATAACCACACCACATAAATGAAAATAAAAGATTGGTTCGGTGAGTAGCAAAGATGTGACAAATGGATTAGAAGGTAGAAAAATGTGAAATTGTCTACTTTGACAGGAAGAAAATAAACGCATTAACAGAGGAACCTCGATAATCCAGCATTCGATTGTCTGAATTTTGGATTATCTGGCAAGCTTGCAAGGTCCTGATGCTTGGCTAAATATGTTATCTGAGATTCAATTATCTGAACATTCAATTATCCGAACAAAGTATTCTCACCCATGTCGGTTGGATAATTGATCTTCCTCTGTAATCCAAATGGTGAGAAACTGCAGACCTCTGAAACACAGGGAAAACGCACAAATAAAGTGAGTCATTAGGAAAGCTAACAGAATGCAATGATTTATTGCAAGGAGAATTGAGCACAAAAGTCGGGAAGTTATGCTTCAGTTATATGGGGTTCTAGTGAAGTACACATTAGAAGTACACTGCGCAGTATTAGTGTCTTTATTTGAGGAAGGGTGCAAATATATTGGAAGCAGTTCAGAGAAGATTTTCTCAACTGGTTTCTGAAATGGGTGGTTTGTGTCATGAGGAAAGGTTGAACAAACAAGGTTTGTATCTGCTGGACTTTAGAATATCGTGAGGTGACATGATTGAATCATATAAGATCCTGAAGGGTTTTGACAAAAGAATGCTTCCTCCTCAGAGAACATCAAGAACTAAGGGTCACTGCTTGAAAAACAGAGACTACCCATTTAAAACAGAAACTCTGCACTTTTCTCTCAGAAAATCATGAGCCTTTGGAACTATGGCAATGGAGTCGGTAAAAAGTTTTAAGGCTGAGGTGGATAGAATTTTACAGTCATAAAGTCATAGAGATGTACAGCATGGAAACAGACCCTTTGGTCCAACCCGTCCATGCCAACCAGATATCCCAACCCAATCTAGTCCCTCCTGCCAGCACCCGGCCAATCTCCCTCCAAACCCTCCCTATTCATATACCCATCCAAATGCCTTTTAAATGTTGTAGTTGTACCAGCCTTCACCATTTCCTCTAGCAGCCCATTCCACACACACACATACCACACTCTGCATGAAAAAGATGCCCCTTAGGTCTTTTTTATATCTTTCCCCTCTCACCCTAAACCTATGCCCTCTAGTTCTGGACTCCCCCACCCCAGGAAAAAGACTTTGTCTATTTTTCCTATCCATGCCCCTCATGATTTTATAAACCTCTATAAGGTCACTCCTCAGCCTCCGACGCTCCAGGGAAAACAGCCCCAGCCTGTTCAGCTCTCCCTATAGCTCAAATCTTCGAACCCTGGCAGCATCCTTGTAAATCTTTTCTGAACCCTTTCAAGTTTCACAACATCCTTCCGATAGGAAGGAGACCAGAATTGCACACCATATTCCAAAACGGGCCTAACCAATGTCCTGTACAGCCGCAACATGACCTCCCAACTCCTGTACTCAATACTATGACCAATAAAGGAATGCATATCAAACACCTTGTTCACTATCCTATCTACCTGTGACTCTACTTTCAAAGAGCTATGAACCGGCACTCCAAGGTCTCTTTGTTCAGCAACACTTCCTAGGACCTTACCATTAAGTGTGTATGTCCTGCTAAGATTTGCTTTCCCAAAATGCAGCACCTCGCATTTATCTGAATTAAACTCCATTTGCCACTTCTCAGCCCATTGGCTCATCTGATAAAGATCCCGTTGTAATCCAAGGTAACCTTCTTCGCTGTCCACTACACCTCCAATTTTGGTGTCACCTGCAAACGTACTAACTATACCTCTTAAGCTCACATCCAAGTCATTTATATAAGTGACAAAAAGTAATGAACCCAGCACCGATCCTTGTGGCTAAAATATTATGAGGATAGGTGTGAATGTGGTGTGAGGTTCCAATAAGGTCAGCCACAATTTTATTGAATGCGTGGGAGGGCTTGTGGGGTTGAATGGCCTACTCCTGCTTTTATTTCACATGATTGTATGTTCCTCTCTCTTTTCACTATCTCAAACTTTATCCCAGATCTTACGAATGGTCACTGACCTGAAATGTTAACCCTTTTTCTCACCAGATGCTGCCTGTTTTCCTGAGTGTTTACAACATTTTCTGTTTTCAGTTTCATATTTCCAACACCTGCGGTATTTTACTGTTGAAAATAAAACAAGTAGAAGTTGAGATTTGTCTGTATTGAAATGAATTGAATGATTTGTTGTCATTTGTATTTTGCAGTGAAAAGCTTCAACAGCTGCCACAATCCAGCGCCATTTTGAATAGTTTAAGAATATAACGAGTAAAAAAAAACTGAAGGGCAGTCTATCTTTGTCTCGCTGCCTCTGCCCTGATCCAGCTCACCAGCAATACCTGCAATGTCACCCCTCCTCCACTGCCTCATCACTGCCTGCACCAGACTCAACAATGTAGGAGTTACCACTCATCAGGTGCCGTCTCTTTGCTACTGGGCCCATGTTAATGTCATGTCCCATACAGAGCCCACACTTGACCCACAACCAGGAGTCACTTGCTCTGCTGCCTATAACCGGGAGATTCAGGCTCGAGGCCTACCCCAACGAGGATCTGCTGCCACTGACTCGTTGATAACCAGGAGTGCCCGCTCTGGGCCTGCCATGACCACAACCAGGAGTTCCTGGCTCCGCTGTTACCTCGATGATGGCAGAAGTCCCCAGTCTGGGCATACCCATGCTACTGCTGCAGCCAATGCAAGGAGCCTCCGCTCTGGGACTATTGCCATCAGAAGCCTCTGGCTCCGCTGCTAGGCCAGATCACCAAGAGTCCCACTCCTGCCGCCCTCCTCCGAGATGTCACCTTCTCTGCCACAGCTGACAGGAAGAAGATGAAGAAAAGAAGAAAAAGAAAGAAGTGGAAAAGATCACTCTCAGACTTGAATAAATGAGGGTTTAGGAGAGTGTGGGGCATTTCATGTCTGCCAGTCCCGAGACCACATCCACAGCAAAGAAACCTGGGCAGACCATGGCATCACTCAGACTATATACTTAGAATCAGCCAATCTTATAATGTTGACTTTGAACAGGCAGCAGACCCTGAATCGACTGATAGATGTATCAAGTGTGGATAAAGCAAAACAATTTGGTTTTCCTTTCCCAATCTGGGAATTTCTCAATACAATTCCAGGAGGATATGTCCGTACGCAATTCCTGCCTGCCCCTTCAGAGCTCAGCTGGATGATTAAAGGCTATAACAATGGAGCTGCATGTCTGAATTTAAAGGCCATTAGGTTCTGTTGACTTATAACACAAAGGATTGAATTCATAAAGGAAATTGTAACCCACCTGGAACAACATAATTAAATGGTGCTTCAGAAATATTGCACTTAGGAAGCTGCACAGGAGATATTAAATTAAATAAAACTGGTGTGAGGAATAACGTACTTGCACTGGCAGATTTTCAGAGATCGAGATTGCAAAGTAGCACCCCTGAAATATTTGGGTTACTTTGGTCGTAAAAAGAGGGACAAGGAGGAAACAAAATTGCAATATGCCATCTGAACAACAATCCCTCTAATCTTCCTTTGTCGTGCTTGGTTTGTGAATTTCAACGTGGAATTCCTTTAAATTTTTTTCTCCCGTCTGGTATGTTAAAGGGAGGCACCTTGTACATGGCGTATGCAGTACCTTCATAATGGTTTCATGGCCCTCCAAGCAAAATTACTGAAATATAAATGACACTTCTGGCAGGAATCATTGCTATTGTGTCTCAGCATACTCCTCTGTGTCCATGACCTTGTGTGATTAAACAGGAAAGGCAGCACCAATTTTCTGGCTCTATTTGGTGAGTGAGAGTCTCTGGTCGACTGAATTCCAAAGGAACAATGTGCTTACATAATGCAAATTAACTTACATTATTCAAACTGTGGATCAAGAGCACAAGGCAGCCAGAACTGTCAATGTAAGAATTAAAAGAAAAAGTGGCAACACAATTAACTATATTCATGAATATTTCAAAATCTTTGCAGGACGAAGTAGTAGATTTATTACTATTTTTGGGAACCAAGGTCTAAATCATTGCTTTTTAGTTAAGTATGAGTTGCATTGATATTTTAGAGGCATTTTCATCAAGCTTTCTCATTGTAACTTACCAAATGCTCCTTAATAACCACCTCACTCATTCTTAAAACATCCTCACATCTGAGTCTAGCACCATCTTAGCATATCCCATTGATGGACAACCTCGCCTCTTAGGCCACTACCTACCAGAATCTGGATCCTTTGCACTCACGCCGTCTTTAAAAGGTCAAGGTTCAGCTGGAGAAGCATGGTCAGTCCAGTGCTGCCCTGACAATTGCCCCAGACATGGAGGACTGGGGGTAAGTGGAGTCAAATTTGGCAGACAAGGACCTGGAGATCCTGCAGGACAGGATGGCATATATATGGGACTTCCTTCTCCCCCAGGAGCAGTGGAAGCCATAACACCAGACCATGCTGCCTAACCCAAGGGTACCTGGGTGAGAGCAGTTGCAGCCATCTACAGGAATGCCCAGAAGTGTTGGAGAAAGGTCAATGACCTTCTCTAATTGCCAGTATAAGAGGCACAATCTTCCATCTGGTACCTCACTCTCCTCCAAGCATTGCCAGTATCACAGATGTCAGTCTTCAGCCATTTTGATTGACTCCATATGATATCAAGTAACCATTGGAGGCACTGGGTACTGCAAAGGCTATGAGCCCTGACAACATTCCAGCAATAGTACTGCAGACTTGGGCTCCAGAACTTGTTGCACCCCTAACCAAGCTGTTTCCATACTGCAACAACACTAGCATCTACCCAACAATGTGGAAAATTATCCTGGTGTGTCCAGTACACAAAAAGCAGGACAAATCCAACCTAGTCATTTACCACCCCCTCAGGCTACTCTCGATCATCAGTGAAGTGATGGAAGTTGCCATCACCAGTGCTATCAAGCAGCACCTGCTCAGCAATAACCTGCTCAGTGACACCCAGTTTGGGTTCTGCCAGGGCTACTCAGCTCCTGACCTCCTTACACCCTTGGTTCAAATATGGACAAAAGAGCTGAATTCCAGCTGTCAGACATGAGTGACTATTGGGTTGAATAATTTATTGTCACTTGCATTTTACAGTGCGAATTAAAGTACAATGAAAAGCTTCAAACGTTGCCACACTCTGGCATAATTATGAATAGTTTAAGAACCAAAAGAGTAAAAAGATATAACTGAAAGAGAGTCCATCTCCGTTCCAACACTTCCATCATGAGCCCTGAGTCGGCTCATCAGTGACACAACACTTGCACCAGGCAATATTCCAGTGATATTATCATTGGACTGTTAATCTAGAGATCCAGGTAATGCTCTGGGGACAGAGTTCAAATCCAGCCATGGCAGATGGTGGAATTTGAATTGAATGCCAGTTTGGAAGTAAGATCTAATGATGACCATGAATCCATTGTTGGGAAACCCCATCTGGTTTACTAATGTCCTTTAGGAAAGGAAACTGTTCTGGTCCAGACCAACAGCAATGTGGTTTACTCTCAACTGCCCCCTGGGCAATTAGGGGTGGTCAATAATGCTGTCCTAGCCAGTGATGCCACAGCTGCGAATGAAAAAAAAACCCTCCTCCATTACCTGGGTGGGACTCACCAATGTAGGAGTCGCCACTCTACAGGCGCCAACTCTTCCCCACTGGGCCCACTTGGCCACCGCTGCTGAGTCCCATGCTGAGTCACTCTGCCATCATGAGTCCCTAACTCTGCTGTCACTGCCTCATCAAAGACAGGCTGCAGTTGAGCAGATAGGCCATCAAGGAGCTTTTAATAAAACTGGTGCCAGAATTATGTGGACTGTTCAGATTTGGGTCATATCTGACACAAAGGGAAACAGTTTTGAATGTTGGAGGTCAGTCATCTCAACTATAGGACATTCTGAAGCTTTCCTCAGGATAGTGATGTTAGTCTAACCAATTTTATCAATGACCTTCCCTTCATTATATGTTTGAAAGTCAGGATGTTCACTGACGACTGCACAATGTTTACCACCATTTGCGACTCTTCCCTTACTGAAAGAATCCATGTCCAGATACATCAAGGAGCAGACAATATCCAGGTTTAGGCTGACAAGTGGCATCGGTCAGTTATACCACAGAAATGCAGGCGATGACCATCTCCAACATGATAGAATCTGATCATTACACCTTCACGTTCAATAGCATTACGTTACTGAATCGACCATTATCAACACCCCAGGATTAGCATTTATTCAGGAACTGAACTGGACGAGGTGTATAAATACTGCTGAAGCAAGAGCAGGACAAAGGCTAGGAATCTTGCAGGGAGCAACTCACCTCCTGGTTACCCAAAGCCTGTCCATCATCTACAAAGTACAAGTCATTTGCTTAGGTGATTGAGCTCCAACAAACTGCACACCATCCTGATTTGGAAGTGTATGGTTGTTCCTTCACTATTACTGAGTCAAAACTCTGGAACACCCTCCCTAACAACATTGTGAGTCTATGGCAAATGGGCTACAGGATTTCAAGTAGACAGCTTCCCAACAGTTTCTCAAGGGCATCTATTACACATTCTAAAGTCTACCTGACAGCAAACATTAATATTTTGATTGTTGAAGCTTAAGGATGTCCCAGGTTGTTCTCCAGGGAAGAAGATGCAAGGAGTCTATTCTTGGACACAGTGTCAACTGCATGTCTGCTGATAGTGAATAGACAGGGAGTCAAAATCCCAGGAAAATTATGAGAATGTCAGACTGCAAGCAATTGTTTTAAAACTATTCATTTAGTCGCACTGTGGCTCAATGGTTATCACTGCTGCCTCACAGCTCCAGGGACCCTGATTTGATTCCTGCCTCAGGCGACTGTCTGCATGGGTTTCCCCAGGGTGCTCCAGTTTCCTCCCACTGTCCAAAGATGTGCATGTTCGGGTGAATTGGCCATGCTAAATTGCCCATAGTTTTCAGGGATGTGTAGGCTAGGTGCATTAGTCAGAGGTAAATATAGAGCAATAGGGTAGGGGTGTTGGGTCTGGTGGGATACTCTTTGGAAAGTTGGGGTGGACTTGTTGGGCCAAATGGCCTGTTTCCACACTGTAGGGATTCTATGAATTCTCATATGGAAGAAAGTTCAGCCCCATAAGATATCTACTCAATATCTCTATCTACGTACAAGGCCTGTGTGATTCACATTATGATGGAAATAGGATTTGTGCGCAGAAAGGCTTCATAAAATACCTCTGAAAATTCATAGACAAAATTAACCTGCTAGTATCTGTGAAAGGAAGATAGCTCGAAATTACACTACACTGCCATTCATGTAGAAAAATAGTTGTGAGCTGTGCTCAGATCAGAAAAATCAAGTTCATGGAGAGTTTAAAGTTAAAAATCACGCAACACCAGGTTATAGTCCAACAGGTTTAATTGAAAGCACTAGCTTTTGGAGAGCTGCTCCTTCATCAGATGGTTCACTTGCGCTCCGAAAGCTAGTGCTTCCAATTAAACCTGTTGGACTCTCGCCTGGTGTTGTGTGGTTTTTAACTTTGTACACCCCAGTCCAACACCGGCATCTCCAAATCATAGAGAGTTTAGACAGGGATGAAAGATTTACCTAACTTTAGCTCAAGGGAGAAGTCTCTAAGAAAGCTCGCACAAAAAAAAACAGTTTGATAGTAAACAAATAATGAAATTCACAACTAATCTTTGAGGAACTGTTTGGGTGAAGTTCACAGCACAGAAGCAGATAGGTGTATTGTTTTTATGTGGGGCCTACAGAAAGTCGGCAATAGTGAGTAGAGTGGGCTCTTTCTTGATTATAGGTTTTTTGAGATTTGTCTCTTGATTAAACTTAAAATATAAGCCAAAGCTATTAATTTAACCTGGGGCATTGTTTGGTAGAGGAATAAGATGGTGTTATTTTCTGGGTCTGTAGATTGTGAAGGAGCAAAAATGGCCTTTAGTACAGTGATATGCGCTCTTGTCAGATGTGGGAGTTTAAAGAGAGTTTAAGGGTTACTGCAGATTATATCTGTCATAAATGCTGTTGGCTGCGAATCTTATCAGATCAAATGGATCGGTTGGAGAGACAGTAAGAAGCAATGAGGAATTTGCAACAGCAACAATATGTGATGGATGGCAGTTATAAGAAGGGGGGAACAGCTCAGATACAGTCACATAGATGGGTTAACTCCAGGAAAAGTCAGAGAGGTAGGCAGCTAGTGCAGGAGTCTTTTGTGGATATACCCATTTCAAACAGGTATGCTGTTTTGGAAAATGTATGGGGTGATGGATTCTCAGGGGAATGTAGCACGAACATCCAAGTTTCTGGTATTGAGACTGGCTCCAATGCAACGAGGGGTACGTCAGTTTCCAAAAGATCAATTGTGTTAGGGGACTCTCTAGTCCAAGGTACAGACAGACGTTTCTGTGGCCAGCAGTGAAAAATCAGAATGGGGTATTGCTTCCCTAGTGCCAGGACCAAGGATGTCTCAGAGAGGGCGCAGAATGTTCTCACGGGGGAGAGGGCCCAGCAAGAGGTCATTGTCCACATTGGAACCAACGATGTAGGAAGGGAAAAGGTTGAGATTCTGAAGGGAGGCTCAGAGAGTTAGGTATAATTTTAAAAAGGAGGTCCTCGAAAGTAGTAATATCTGGATTACTCCCAGTGCTACGAGCTAGCGAGGGCAGGAATGGGAGGATAGAGCGGATGAATGCATGGCTGAGGAGCTGGTATATGGGAGAAGGATTCACGTTTTTGGATCATTGGAATCTCTTCTGGGGTAGAAGTGACCTGTACAAGAAGGACGGTTTGCACTAAATTGGAAGGGGACTAATATACTGGCAGGGAGATTTGCTAGAGCTGCTCGGGAGGATTTAAACTAGTAAGGTGGGGGGGTGGGACTCAGGGAGATAGTGATGCAAGGGGCCGAACAGGGAAGGCAGATGAACTCAGGGCATGGTTAGGAACATGGGACTGCGATATCATAGCAATTACAGAAACATGGCTCAGGGATGGGCAGAATTGGCAGTTTAATGTTCCAGGATACAAATGCTACACGAAGGATTGAAAGGGAGACAAGAGAAGAGGGGGAGTGGCATTTTTGATAAGGGATATCATTACAGCTGTGCTGAGGGAGGATATTCCTGGAAATACATCCAGGGAAGTTATTTGGGTGGAACTGAGAAATAAGAAAGGGATGATCACCTTATTGGGATTGTATTATAGATCCCCCCCCCTCCCCCTCAATAGTCAGAGGGAAATTGAGAAACAAACTTATAAGGAGATCTCAGCTATCTGTAAGAGTAATAGGGTAGTTATGGTCGGGCATTTTAACTTTCCAAACATCGACTCGGACTGCCATAGTGTTAAGGGTTTAAATGGAAAGAAATTTGTTATGTGTGTACAAGACAATTTTCTGATTCAGTATGTGGATGTACCTACCAGAGAAGGTGCAAAACTTGACCTACTCTTGGGAAATAAGGCAGGGCAGGTGACTGAGGCGTCAGTGGGGGAGCACTTTGGGGCCAGCGACCATAATTCTATTAGATTTAAAATAATGATAGAAAAGGATAGATCAGATCTAACAGTTGAAGTTCTAAATTGGAGAAAGGCCAATTTTGACAGTATTAGGCAAGAACTTTCAAAAGCTGATTGGGTCCAGATGTTTGCAGTTACAGGGACGGCTGGAAAATGGGAAGCCTTCAGAAATGAGATAACGAGAATCCAGAGAAAGTATATTCCTGTTAGGGTGAAAGCAAAGGCTGGTAGGTATGGGGATTGCTGGATGACTAAAGAAATTGAGTGTTTGGTTCAGAAAAAGAAGGAAGCATATGTAAGGTATAGACAGAATTGATCGAGTGAATCCTTAGAAGAGTATAAAGGCAGTAAGAGTATACTTAAGAGGGAAATCAGGAGGGCAAAAAGGGGACATGAAATAGATTTGACAAATAGAGTTAAGGAGAATCCAAAGGATTTTACAAATACATTAAGGACAAAAGGATAACTAGGGAGAGAATAGGGCCCCTCAAAGATCAGCAAGTCGGCCTTTGTGTGGAGCCACAGAAAATGGGGCAGATACTAAACGAGTATTTTGCATCAGTGTTTACTGTGGAAAAGGATATTGAAGATATAGAAAGTAGTGAAATAGATGGTGACACCTTGCAAAATGTCCATATTACAGAGGAGGAAGTGCTGGATGTCTTGAAACATATAAAGGCGGATAGATCGCCAGGACCTGATCAGCTATACCCTAGAACTCTGTGGGAAGCTAGAGAAGTGATTGCTGGG
>NC_057725.1:10528133-10559207 GCF_004010195.1 Chiloscyllium plagiosum
GGATATGATGGAGGCTGGTACAATTGCAACATTTAAGAGGCATTTGGATGGATATATGAATAGGAAGGGTTTGGAGGGATATGGGCCGGGTGCTGGCAGGTGGGACTAGATTGGGTTGGGATATCTGGTCGGCATGGGCAGGTTGGACCGAAGGGTCTGTTTCCATGCTGTACCTCTCTATGACTCTATGACTCTAAAACATTACCAGGCTCGGAAAGAATAAACCTCATAATCTAAGAATCAAATTAGACAGATTTTGGGAGAATTTACTTTGTACTTGCAGTACAGTTTAAAATTGAGACTGTATTTTTCCTATTGTGTTAAAATTTCAGCTCTGTAATTTACTGTACTAATTGCGTAAAGAAATAACTTTTAGTCAATATTGCTTTTAAGTCATTTGTTACAATAAATATCTTAAAACATCTTAAATATCCTGTCATGTCAGCCTTTCAGGCAATAACCAGATGTTCACGTTTCTTCTTCCTAGTTTTTGGACTCCACAGAGATCACAACATAAGCTTTGAGAGAGTCAACTGCATAGATATTAACCAACTGAGCTCCTTTCCAAAAGAAATCAGCCATCTTTACCTTATCTGACCAATATGTGACTCCAGACCCATGGTAATATAGCTGATCTGTTCATTGTGCTCCAGGCACTAAGGGATGAGCAAGAAATTCTAGCCAGTGGTGCCCATATCCCAGGAACAAATAAAAAAAGGTTTTCACTTCATTGCGTTAACTCCAATGTTGTTCCGTATGTAAAAAAAAACAGCAAAGCACACTTATGAAAGGAAAACAGCCTATCCTTGAGTAAAGTCTGTTTCTGAAGAATGCTGAATCTCTCCTGGGAAATTGTAACATCCAGAATTTTGTTGAGAGCCAGCTTAAGTTCAGAGGTCCATGCACCAACTGAGATAAGAAGCAGTGACCTCTTGAAAGAAAGAAATGAACTGTGAAAGAGCAGACATTCATACAGAGTGGTCCAGGATATCCTCCCCAGGCTTCCCCCTACAACGTAAATCTTCTTGCCTGAGTTGAGGAAGTCTAAAACCCAACTCAATGGTGCTCCCTTTAGCTCCGTCTTCGCAGCTTAACCGCCCACTCCAGCACCACACCAGAGTCGGTGTCAACTTTCGAAAGAGAGAAAGTGAAGCAGTTTCAACTGAACAAATTCTTAACTGGGACTGGCTGAGAGGGATTGTCTAACTTCAATTCCTTCCGAAATCAGAAGGAAGTTAATAGAAAGATGCAGACAAGAAATCCATCACTGATTATAAATACTGTTGTCCAATTCTCTCCCCAATATTTCCAAAATAAGCACAGCTGTAAGAGTGTTAAAGCTATTATCTATCGGAAGATCAGTGATTCCATTGTACTAGCTGATAAATAGAGCTGTGGCTATTCCTGACGTCGCTAATTAATACTTACAACTTGCAACTGAGGGTGTAGTCATGCACACTTCCGTGCATATTTAACATCACAAAATCTATTACGGAAAGCAAACTTGATTAAAATTATTATAGAACAGCAATTTAGATTGTGCTGCTTAATTTCTGTAAATGCACATTCATGAATTTTAATCTGATATGGCTCAGAGTTTCTTGACAGTCTCAACTAGGAAAAGGGGTAACTTGAATGAATGGACCCTACCAAGAGCACAATTCATTATTGATTCATTAAAGCCAGAGGGAAAAATTGAAATACTGTGCCAGGGTCTCAAAAGCAATCATCTTTTCAGTTGAAATATATTCTCTCAAGAGGATGTTTCAAGCAATAAATTATATCGATTCAAGTGCTTGAACTGAGGGCAGGAGTTAGATCGTACTGAAGCATACAATTTTAACAGACATCTCCTCTCTCAGGACCAGACCAGAATACAGAGAAGGGACATTGTTATAGTCGGATGACCTCATTCCATAAAAAGCCCCAAAGAACTGTGGACGTTGGAGACCTGATACATACAAAAACAGAAAGTGCTGGAGAAACTCAGCAGGTCTGTCATCAAAAGAGAAAAACAGACTTAACATTTCGGGTCCAGTGACCCTTTGTCAGATTCAATTGTATACTTAGCACAGAGTCTTAATACAATGGTCTGGACTCTTAGCTTTGTAAGTTCTGTCTGTATTGAAATAAGTAAGACATACTAAATTAGTGTAAGGACGATGGTTACCCATGGACAAAATCTTTAAAAGCGTTAGTGTTTGTTATTAATTATGGATGCAAACAAACCAGTTTCTCATATGGTAGTTGAATAAAGGCTTTCAGAATATTCCTGGCTCTACTTCAAGATATGTATTACTAATTTTGACAGATAGTCACTTGTTTATGCAACTAATAACTAAACCATTGTACTCCTCTGGTGACCGGTCAACTCAACTAATGGGGTGGCATGGTGGCTCAGAAGTTAGCACTGGTGCCAGAGACCAGGGTCCAATTCCCACCTCAGGTGACTGTCTGTGTGTAGTTTGCACATTCACTCTGTGTCTGTGTGGGTTTCCTCCCACAGTCCAAGAGATGTGCAGATAAAGTGAATTGGCCATGTTAAATTGCCCATAGTGTTAGGTGTTTTAGCCAGGGGAAAATAAGTCTGGGTGGGTTACTCTTTGGAGGGTTGGCGTGGACTGGTTGGGTCTGTTTCCACACTGTCGGAAATCTAACCAGAGTGAGACCCAGATCTGACACAAGTCATACCAGTTCAGTCCCTGCACTGACTGTTGTAATCCACAGGGAGGAGTCGGCCTGCTCTGCCATTTAGCTGATTTGTTTGTAACCTTAAATTTACTTTCCCAACTACTCCTGATACCTTTCAGTTCCTGAACAAGAAGCAGGACTCCACTTCCCCCACCTTCTCAGGAAGCCAGTTTCAAAGACTCCTGAGAGAAAAAGAAACATTTGCCTAATTTCTGATTTAATTGGTTGACCCCTGATTTTTAAACAGTGAATCCTCGTTCTAAATCCTCCCATAATGGAATCCTTCTCTTCACATCCAACCTGTCAAGTCCTCTCAGGACTTGGACAAATGTTTTGGAGACCGGCGTCTCCCTTAAATGAGATAAACAGTCACAACCATGTCTCTCCAATGGAGAGAGTGGGGTCTTCTCCTTTGGGGACCTTGGTAATTGCCATTATTGTACTCTATGTAAAATCTCCAAGAGGACAATAGGGAGAAGTCAAACATAATCATGCTTCAAATACACAGACAGGAATGACAAGGCTCAAAAGTTGTGCTCAGATTCTGACCATAAGAATTCAGTTTTTTTTTATTCATACATGGGATTTGGATATTCCTGGCTGGACCAGCATTTAATGCCCACCCTGTATACCTGGAGAAGTTGGTGAGGAGATGCCTTTCCACACTGTTGCAGCCCTTGGAGTTTAGAGACACTGGCAATGCTGCTTGGAACAGTGTTCCAGGATTTTGACTAGTGACAATTGGACAATGTCAAAGGAACTGATAGAGTTCCAAATCAGGATGTTGTGCGACTGGGAGGAGAATAGAATCGATATAGTGTGGAAACAGGCCACTTGGCCCAACAAGCCTACACCGACCCTCCAAAGAGTAACTCACTCAGACCCATTCCCCTATACTGATTACTCTAGACTTCCCCTAACTAATGCACCTAGCCTACATATCCCTGAACACTATGGGCAATTTAGCATGGCCAATTCACCTAAGCTGCACATCTTTGGACTGTGGGAGGGAACCGGAGCACCCAGAGGAAACCCACACAGACACGGGGAGAATGTGCAAACTCCACCACAGACAGTCACCCGAGGCTGGAATCGAACCTGGGTCTCTGGCGCTGTGAGGCCGCAGTGCAAACCACTGAACCACCGTGCTGCGCCTGAAGGGCTTGAAAGTGGCAGTGTTCCCTTGCATCTGTCACCCTTGTCCTTCTAGAGAGTAGAGGTCAAGGTTTGTAAAGAGCTTCTGAGCATTACCGCAGTGTGTTTTATCGGTGGTCCACATTGCCATCACTTTGTGTAAGTGACGAAGGAAACAAATATTGAAGGTGGATGGATGTGGTGGCAATCAAGCGGGTATTTTGTTTTGTGTTGCATTGAGTGTTTTAGGTGTTGTTGTCATCTAGGCAAGTGGAGAGAGGTAGCAACGATGTACCATTTGAAGCTGAATCTGAATTATACTGCGATACCTCACCTTTGTTGTCTTTCTTTATAAAGCCATCCAATATTGTAATGTTTTATTCATTGCTTTCTCAGTGATTTGTGGGCCCAAGTCCTTCTGTTCCTTCATCCTGTAAAATGGGACCATTTCTTACCTATCGCCTCTCCTCGTTATTATCAGAATCTCATGAGAAAAGTTGCAGTGACCAGCGACAGGAGGAGTCTCACCAACATCCATCAGTCCTGTCTGGTTCACCTAGAGATTTATCATGTTTGTCACAGGGAAGTTGCTCAGTTACACATTTGAAATATTTGCCTTATTTTTCGGTTAATGCTATGAGTTAATCATCAATTCTGCCCTTGTAACATGTAACTAATACCAAAGCCCAAGACTCTCTGAGGGAAGGTGACAGTGTGGTTTTATATCATGTAATCATTGTGAGGAGGTTAGTTGTTGCGTTATGTTAGCACTGTTCATTTTATTGATGTCCCAGTCTGTAAGAGGTACCTTCACCCATCAGAGGTACAAGATGCTACCACTGGGGGCCAATGGCAGCAGCGGGGGGGGTCATTCTACCAATGTTCGGAGATAGAGGCACCGGTGGCAACCAACTCTTCAAGATGACGGTGTTGGTAAGGCAACATCTGCAGCCAAAGTGGGACTTATGACGCGGTGGCTGCTGCCTGGCCAGGCCGCTGGGACTCTCGGTTATGGGGCAAGTGTGGGTTCAGCAGCATCAGTGAAGTGGGCCCCAGCGGAGAAGAGATGGTGTCTAAAGTGGGACGACTCCTCCATCGATAGATGGCAGCGAGACAGCGGAGGGTTCCCTTCAGACTAGGTGCCGGCATGGACGGGGTCGGAAAGGCAGATTCTTCAAACGTTTTACTTCTTTATTTCTCTAAATTATTCCTATGACCTGTTATGCTGGATGATTTACAGATATAGAATCCCTATGGTGTGAAAGTAGACCATTCCACCCATCAAATTCACACTGATCCTCTGAAGTGCACCATACCCTGGCCCACTCTCTACTCTATCCTTGAAATGCTGCATTTCACAAGGCTAATAAAACCTATTTATTTCCTTACTTTTCTTTATTGTTTCCTAAGAATTGGATCTTAAGTATCTGTATCTGTGTACCTCTGTATCTGTGTACCTGTGTACCTCTGTACCTGTGTACCTGTGTAACTGTGTACCTGTGTACCTGTGTACCTGTGTACCTGTGTAGCTGTGTACCTGTGTACTTGTGTAACTGTGTACCTGTGTACCTCTGTAGCTGTGTATCTGTGTAGCTCTGTTCCTGTGTACTTGTGCACCTGTGTACCTGTGCAGCTGTCTACCTATGTAACTGTGTACCTGTGTACTTGTGTAACTGTGTATCTGCGTACCTCTATACCTGTGAACCTGTGTAGCTGTCTACCTGTGTAACTGTGTACCTGTATACCTGTGTAGCTGTGTATCTGTGTACCTGTGTACTTGTGTAACTGTGTATCTGTGTACCTGTGTACTTGTGTACCTGTGTACCTGTGTATCTGTGTACCTGTGTGCTTGTGTACCTGTGTACTTGTGTAACTATGTAGCTGTGTACCTGTGTAGCTGTCTACCTGTGTACCTGTCTACCTGTGTACCTCTGTACCTGTGTACCTGTGTAACTGTGTACCTGTGTAGCTGTCTACCTGTGTAACTGTGTACCTGTGTACCTCTGTAGCTGTGTATCTGTGTACCTCTGTTCCTGTGTACCTGTGTACCTGTGCAGCTGTCTACCTATGTAACTGTGTACCTGTGTACTTGTGTAACTGTGTAGCTGTGTATCTGCGTACCTCTGTACCTGTGAACCTGTGTAGCTGTCTACCTGTGTAACTGTGTACCTGTATACCTGTGTAGCTGTGTATCTGTGTACCTGTGTAGCTGTCTACCTGTGTACCTGTGTATTTGTGTAACTGTGTATCTGTGTACCTGTGTACTTGTGTACCTGTGTACCTGTGTATCTGTGTACCTGTGTGCTTGTGTAACTGTGTACCTGTGTACTTGTGTAACTATGTAGCTGTGTACCTGTGTAGCTGTCTACCTGTTTACCTGTGTAGCTGTCTACCTGTGTAACTGTGTACTTTTATACCTGTGTAGCTGTGTATCTGTGTACCTGTGTAGCTGTCTACCTGTGTACCTGTGTACTTGTGTAACTATGTATCTGTGTACCTGTGTACTTGGGTACCTGTGTACCTCTGTATCTGTGCACCTGTGTACCTTGCATACCTCTGTACCTGTGTACCTGTGTACCTCTTTACCTGTGTACCCTGTGTACCTCTGAACCTGTGTACCTGTGTAGCTGTGAACCCCATGTACCTCTGTACCTGTGTACCTGTGTACCTCTGTACCTGCGTACCCTGTGTACCTCTGTACCTGTGTACCTGTATACCTTTGTACCTGTGAATCCTGTGTACCTCTGTACCTGTGTACCTCTGTACCTGTGTACCCTGTGTACCTCTGTACCTATGTACCTGTGTAGCTGTGTATCCTGTGTACCTGTGTACCTGTGTATCTCTGTACCTGCGTACCTCTGTACCTGTATACCTGTGTACCTCTGTACCTGTGTACCCTGTGTACCTCTGTACCTGTGTACCTGTGTACCTGTATACCTTTGTACCTGTGAACCCTGTGTACCTCTGTACCTCTGTACCTGTGTACCCTGTGTACCTCTGTACCTATGTACCTGTGTAGCTTGCATACCTCTGTACCTGTGTACCTGTGTACCTCTTTACCTGAGTACCCTGTGTACCACTGAACCTGTGTACCTCTGTACCTGTGTACCCTGTGTACCTCTGTATCTGTGCACCTGTGTACCTTGCATATCTCTGTACCTGTGTACCTCTTTACCTGTGTACCCTGTGTACCTCTGAACCTGTGTACCTGTGTAGCTGTGAACCCCGTGTACCTCTGTACCTGTGTACCTGTATACCTTTGTACCTGTGAACCCTGTGTACCTCTGTACCTCTGTACCTGTGTACCTGTGTACCCTGTGTACCTCTGTACCTATGTACCTGTGTAGCTGTGTATCCTGTGTACCTCTGTACCTGTGTACCTGTGTATCTCTGTACCTGCGTACCTCTGTACCTGTGTACCCTGTGTACCTCTGTACCTGTGTACCCTGTGTACCTCTGTACCTGTGTACCTGTGTACCTCTATACCTGTGTACCTCTGTACCTGTGTACCCTATGTACCTCTGCACCTGTGTACCTGTGTAGCAGTCTACCTGTGTACCCTATGTACCTCTGTACCTGTGTACCCTGTATATCTCTATACCTGTGTACCTCTGTACCTGTGTACCTGTGTACCTCTGTACCTGTGTACCCTATGTACCTGTGTACCTCTGTACCTGTATACCCTGTGTACCTGTGTACCTCTGTCCCTCTGTACCTGTGTACCTCTGTACCTATGTACCCTGTGTACCTCTGTACCTGTGTACCTCTGTACCTGTGTACCCTGTGTACCTGTGTACCTGTGTACCTCTGTACCTGTGTACCCTATGTACCTGTGTACCTCTGTACCTGTGTACCCTGTGTACCTCTGTATCTGTGTACCTGTGTACCTCTGTATCTGTGTACCTGTGTACCTCTGTACCTGTGTACCTGTGTACCTAAGATGGTGCAGTAATGTGGAGACTGTAAACTTTTTACTGTACTCATTTGAGGACATGTGACAATAAAGCTAATTCAAATCCAGTTGAATCTGTTGCAGTTCCCTAAACTCCGAGCAATTATGCCTGACCTATTGAGTTTGTGTTTGTGGTTATGTTATGTGTTTCATTGTGAATTTATGAGATAAAATGTGTCAGTAAATCTCGAAGAGACATGCTCATGACATCCCCATGGTATGTGGTCTGAGGATCTAATGGTCTCATACTCCGTCTTACTAGAGATCACCTGAAACATGCCACACTACTGGAAGCACACTGCTCAATGTTGCTCTGTTGTAACGCTTCAATTTAATATTAACCCGGGTGTATTGAGAAGTATGACATTTGTATATAATTGTTAATGTTAATAAATATCCAGTGGATTCTTAAATGCCATGATACTTATGCCTAGTTACTTCTGTTACAAGCGATACATCATTATAGCCACAGCCACATACCCCCCTCACCAGTAAAGAGGTATGGTACAGATTCTGGTCTGCAGACATAATAGTTAATCACAAGGGAACTATTTTTAAACTGGATGCTGAGACAAGTGTATCCATTCTTTCAGATCTAAAAATCATCATTGAGGTCAAGAAGTCTCCTGAGTATCTTCCATTCAACCCTAGAGTGTAGGGGGTGTTTAAACCAAACCAGTAAACCTCGGACAATACTTCACTCTAATGGGACAAAGATTATTTCACACATTATTTCTCATCATTACCTTTTTTTATTAAGCAAGGAGGTGTTTGTGATTTTGAATCTTCTTCATTAAGTTACAGAACACACTGAAATTGTTTCAGTGCTTTGTGAACTAGTCTACACCACTGAAACTCTATCCCTTTAATTTCAGGAAGGTTATACAGATCTTTAACGTCTCTCAGAAAAAGAAAGTCTCTCACAGGAAAGCAATGTCCCGGGGAAGCAGGTGACCTGCTCAAGACGACATTCTAGACTTTAGCTTACTCCTCCAGGACAGAGTGACAGAGCATGAGTGTGATTGTGTGTATGTCTCACAGCCTGTGTGAAATGTTCCTTTAAATGATACTCTCACAAAGTCACCACCATATCCTGGAATGTGACATGGTGGTATAAACATCTCAAACCCCAACTTATTGAGTTCTCCTGCAGCATGGTGTGCTGACAAAAGCATTCTACAGTTAATTGGTGGAGAAGTTATACCCAAAGCATTGACTTTCTCCACATCCTGATGCTGCCTGGTTTGCTGTGTTTATCCAGCCTCCTGCCTGTCTACTTTGGATTTCAGCATCTGCAGTTTTTTTGTCTCATCCTATCGTTAATATCTTAGCCAGAACCCAGACATTCGTGTGTGTGAGTGTTTTTAAATTCATTCACGATATGAGAGCATCACTGGCCAGGCCATTCCAGAGGACAGGTAAAAGATAACCACATCGCTGTGGGTCTGCTGTCACATGTAGGCCAGACCAGGGAAGGACTGCAATTTCTTTCCTTAAAGGGACATAAGTGAACCAAAGGGCTTTTTCTTCCCTCCCCCTGATGTATCAGCAATGATTTCATAGCTGTTATTAGACTCCTAACTAGTTTTTCACTGAATTGAAATTCAATCTACTGTAGCGAGATTTGAACTTGGGAACCTCAGGACATCATGTGAGTCTCAGATTAACAATCCAGTGATAACACCACTAGACCAGCACCTCTCTGTGTTACTGCAATATACAGTAGAATCTAGGAGTTGTAATAAAGGTTTCCTGAACCCTTCAGCACTACATTCTTATGGTATGGGAGCTAATATAAGTAACACCTCATCAGATAAAAGCCCATTGCTGAATCTAATGCAGACCGTGAGGGCAGACTGTATCTGGATTAACTGCAGTGAGTGATAATAAAAAGGAACAGATCCCAGATAGCACATCTACTGGTACTGGTGATTTGTTAGGAGCAGATGTCCTGGATCCCCCTATCCACTTCGCCATGACTGGCAAAGACTCTGTAGTCTCTTGTCTCTTTTGAGGAAAGGGGTTATGAAGAGGTGAATGAATCTGCTTATTCCACTTAACACACCAATGGCACACATTGACAGCAACACACACAGCAACTGTAATTCCATACAGAAACTCCTTCCTGTGATAAAGGTTACAGGACCACATGGAAGCAGGATCATGGAAGCTTATCTGGTGAAGCCTCAACTTCACCAGATAAGCTTCTGTTGTGGGCGGCACGGTGGCACAGTGGTTAGCACTGCTGCCTCGCAGCGCCAGAGACCCAGGTAAGGGGTAAATGTAGGGGTATGGGTGGGTTTCGCTTCGGCGGGTCGGTGTGGACTTGTTGGGCCGAAGGGCCTGTTTCCACACTGTAAAGTAATCTAATCTAAAAAAAAAACTGTTTAAGATAATAGGACTCATCGTCTATGAGATTTTTGAAAAAAAAATTATTCAATGTCTTTTTTGTCTCAGCGAAAACTAATAACAAGGGGAAGCAGACTGACCATTTTGGTGATGAAATCAGACATGTACGTTTTTGGTTTGGCTTGAGGGGTGTTGTGGGGCTTTATCTCCAATACTTGACCTCCTGCCAAAGTGTTAACAAATTCCGATCATTGTGAGCAGTCTTCCTACCCCACCAACATGTTCGACATGTGCTCCAGAAGAATCAACAATGCCATTAGCAATTGTTGCCACAAGCAACAAAGACTTGGGGTCGGAGAAGATTGTTCCTTAATTCACCCTTTCGTTCTAATTTGCACACCTGATATATTTTTGGTTTTGTTGAGTTTTATTGCATCTAATACTCTATGATAATTATATTTACATGATGTTATACATTCCAGCCTGCATTTACAACACCCACTCCATCACTGCAAGCTGGTTTTAATGCTAAAGGTCAGCATGAGTTGCACACCTCCACCCAATTTGTTGAGCTTGTTAGCAAGACTGTCAAAAGATTTGGAGATGCCGGTGTTAGATTGGGGTGGTACAAAATTAAAAATCACACAACACCAGGTTATAGTCCAACAAATTTAATTGGAAGCACTAGCTTTCGGAGCACCGCTCCTTCAACAGGTGGTTCACAACCTGATGATGGAGCGGCGCTCCGAAAACTAGTGTTCTTCCAACTGAACCTGTTGGACTATATCCTGGTGTTGTGTGATTTTTAACTCTGTCAAAAGATGCAATGCTCCAAAGCTCAGCAACAATTCTAATGCAAGAGACTCTATTGCCACAAGATGGCAGTGTAACCCAAGAAATTGAAATAGAGGCTGTTTGACTGAATATAAACACTTCTGAAAATATCCACAGACTGTCTCATTCATCAAGTCTACTGAAGTTGCAAAGAAGATAATGCTTGAAACAACTTTTTAAACACGGAAGAGACATCATCAAATAGATGAATCAGACAACTTCACGCAAGAATCTTGAGAAAGAGTGGGGTGGAACAGCAGTCAGATCTTCATTGAAGGTACACTGCACTCTGGTAAAATATACACCTGAACCAACAGGAAACTCCACTGGGACAATCAAAAGCAAACAAAAAAGGGTCGATGAAAGTGTGCGAATGGATCAGTGTGTGAAATGGGTGAGTCATCCATTGATATATTGCGTCCAATGATATACTGTGTCAATGTGTCTTGATGAGGCTTTTTTAAAAATTGAATTAAAATTGGCACATTCTAAAGATATCCTGGTGTCAGACAATCCCTTTAGTTAACAGCTGGATTTGAGATACTGTACCTGGACAACATGTCTTGAGGAAAATGTAGATGGGAGCTGGGACTGAGGATGATGGTCAGTTTTCTGTCAGAAAGAGAAATGAGGGCAGGATAAGAAAGGGATTACACGGAACTGGAGTGGGTGAGAAGCAAGAAGAATTCTAGGAAGAAAGGAGAAGACTCCAGTCTGATCATCATCTGTTTTCCCTTAGATTAACTCGTGGGATGTGGCTAGTATTTATTATCCAAGCCTAATTGGCCTTGAGACTCTCTTAGCCTGAGGTTGTTGCTATGGTGAGATCCTACCTGGCAGTATTAATGATACTACAAAGACTAAAATATCTTCAGAAAGCGACCCACCACCACCTTCTCAAAGGACAATGCTGGACAGACAATAACTTCTTGCCTGGACAGTGACACCCAGCCCAGAGGGTTAAAAATAAAATGAGTAAGCATGGTGATGAAGATATGGGTCTTCCTGGTCCTCCATTTTGAAATATGCAAGATAGAGCAGACATTACATTCCCATTCGCCAGTCTTACTGGTTTCTCCATCTGGGACATCACGTGAACAGATCCAAAAGGTCCATATTGAAGACTTTCACTATGTCTCTGTGATGCTCTGCCCAGTCTAGTTACCACATCCCATAACCAGGTCTTGCCAGCAGAATGAACCACCATTGAGGAGGAGAGTGTCAAGCATAAGACCCAGAATGGGGTGGGGTGAGGGGGGGGGGGAAGTGGGGGGCAAAGGGGTTTCTCATCAGGGATAAATAACTGAGGGGCTAGTCTCTTAAGCGCCAGCAATGGTTGGTTCAGAGGCAAGGATGCTTGGTTAATCTCAATCTGTGTTTCGTTTAGTTTGGTCATTTTGGACTAGATACAGAACTACAAATTGAAATTGTAATATCTACTTCTCAGTGTCAGTTCAAACAAGGTTGGTTGTCATAAGAGCTTAAGAAATAGGAACAGGAGTAGTCCATTCAGCCCCTCAGCCTTGCTCCGCCATTCAATAGGATCATGGCTAACATTCCTCACACCCTATTTCCTGCTGTTTCACTGTAACCCACGATATCCCTATCTGTTCAGGGTGTGTACTCTGAAAAGGTTAGAAGTCATGAGCTGACAGTGGAACCTGTCTTTTCTTTTTAGCAATTAAAGGTTAAAGGTCATGAGGCAAATCTGAAGAACATTCCACAGAGCTCCGAGCAGGAATTTCCTCTAGGGCTGTTGCAGCTTCTGCATTTGATCAAGAGGAAACTGGGATTCGATGTAAAAAACAGAGTTTCCTTGCATTCCCTGTAGCTATGAGTGAAACACATTCCCTTCCTTGCCCCCACTGAAACTCAAAACAATGATGCTTCCTGTGCTACTTTATAAATGGAAGAATCTCCTGTTGTAAGTAAACTGTTTTATCTCTTCATAGGAAATGTAATTAGATGTTGAAGCGCTTAATGACCATTTCCGGAATTCGAGAGGGTATTTCCAGAACTTTTCTTGAGTTGATTTCAAACATTACAAAGCTCCCTAAGTGCTACATTGAATTATCTGTAAATAAGGATCACAATGAGACCTGCAGGATGAGGAACTTCAGTTATGTGTGTTGTGCACTGAACTTGCAAAAGATTAACCCATGGACTCACAACAGGCAAACTTTATTGAAATACTTTATTGATAGCCTCAACAGTCAGGCCAGCAAAGCAGACCAGGAAACAAAATACAGTCAGAGAGTCAGAGAGATGCACAGCACAGAAAGAAACCCTTTGGTCCAACCTGTCCATGCCGACCAGATATTCCAACCCAATCTCGTCCCACCTGCCAGCACCCAACCCATATCCCAGTAAACCCTTCCTATTCATATACCCATCCAGCTGTCTTTTAAATGTTATAATTGTACCAGCCTCCATCACTTCTTCTGGCAGCTTATTCCATACCCATATCACCCTCTGCATGAAAAAGTTGCCCCTCAAGTCCTTTTTAAATCTTTCGCTTCTCACCTGAAACCTATGCCCTCCAGTTTTGGACTCCTCCAACCCAGGGAAAAGACCTTGTCTACTTACCCTTCCATGCCCTTCATGATTTTATAAACCTCTATAAGGTCACCCCCTCAGTCTCTGACAGTCCAGGGAAAACAGCCCCACCCTATTCAGTCTCTGTCTATAGCTCAAACATTCCAAATCTGGCAACATTCTTGTAAATCTATTCCGAACCCTTTCAAGTTTTGCAACATCTTTCCTATTGCAGGGAGACCAGAATTGAATGCAGTGTTCTAAAAGTGGCCTTACCAACATCCTGTACAGCCTTAACTCCTGTACTCAATGCTCTGACCAATAAAGGAAAGCATAGTAAATGCCTTCTTCACTATCTTATCTATCTGTGACTCCACTTTCGAGGAACTATGAACCTGCACTCCAAGGTCTCTTTGTTTAGCAACACTCCTCAGGACCTTACCATTAAGTGTGTAAGTCCTGCACTGATTTGCCTTTCCAAAATGCTGCCCCCTACATTTTTCTAAATTAAACTCCATCTGCCAGTCCTTGGTACATTGGCCCATCTGATCAAAATCCTGTTGTACTCTCGAGACAAGCTTCTTTGCTGTCCACTACCCCACCAATTTTGGTGTCATCTGCAAACTTACTAACCATACCTCCTATGTTCACATTTAAGTCATTTATAAATGACAAAAAGCAGTGGACCCAGCACCAATCCTTGTGGCACACCACTGGTCACAGGCCTCCAGTCTGAAAGGCAATCCTCCACCACCACCCTGTCTTCTACCTTCAAGCCAGTTCTGTTTCAAAATGGCTAGTTATCCCTATATTCCATGTGACCTAACCTCGCTAACCAGTCTACCATGAAGAACCTTCATGAGTCATGAGAAATTCAAGAGTCGTGAAGTGATGTTGCAGCTGTACAGGACCTTGGTTAGGCCACATTTGGAGTGGAAAGATGTGGAAGCTTTGGAGAGGGTGCAGAGAAGATTTACCAGGATGTTACCTGGAATGGACAATAGGTCGTACAAGGGTAGGTTGAGAGTGCTAGGCCTTTTCTCATTGGAAGGATGAGGGGTGACTTGATAGAGGTTTACAAGATGATCAGAGGAATAGATAGAGTAGACCGTCAACAGAGTGTTACAAGGGGACATAAATTTAAGGTGAAGGGTGGAAGGTATAGGGGGGATCTCAGGGGTAGGTTCTTTACCCAGAGAGTGGTGGGGGCATGGAATGCGCTGCCTGTGGGAGTGGCAGAGTCAGAATCATTGGCGACCTTTAAGCAGCAATTGGATAGGTACATGGATGGGTGCTTAAGCTAGGACAAATGTTCGGCACAACATCGTGTTCTGTGCTGTATTGTTCTATGTTCTATGTTCTATGTTCTAACCTTGTTGAACGCCTTACTGATGCCCATATAGGTCATGTCCACCACTCTGCCCTCATCAATCCTCTTGGTTACTTCTTCAAAAAACTCAATCAAGTTAGTGAGACACAATTTCCCATACACAAAGCCATGTTGACTATCCCAAATTAGTCCTTGCATTTTCTAATACATGTAAATCCTATCCCTCAGGATTCCCTCTGGCAACTATTTAATGTTTAAACCTTGGAACATGCTACAGTGTTATAGTTTGGAGAAGGTGGATTGATTTTCCTCCAAGGATGTGAATATGAAGAGATTTGTCTGATTTCAAAATCATGAACTGTGTGGACTGAGTAGATGGGGAGATGGGTGTAATCAAACACAGAGCAGGTAAGCCATTGACCGTTACATGGAGCTTCCTAAGGGAAGGACCTAGGAAGACTGTCGGTGTAAGGTTCTCAAACAATGCTCCCTCAATTTCAGCAGCAATCAACAGGGAGACCAAGTATTTGGTGGTATCCTTACTTGATTGGAGAATCACGCAAGCATCATTAAACCCAGCTCCCTTCATCCTAGTTTTCCTTTCCTGAATTATTTATTTGTTCAGCTGTGGATTGGTTACTGATGCGTTGAGGTACCAATGGATGCTCTCCTGAAGCTACATTACCCTAGTTACTGTGACACATCTCCAAGAGGAATAATTTGTAATTGATTGAATTGGAAAGGGAACATGTCTCATTCAATGAACGTTAAAAGAGTCATTGTTCAAGTTAATGAATGGGATAACATTTTCTGAACAAATGCCAGAGACCTAAATGTTTTATTCTCATGATCAATCTGACGGTCAGTTAATGCAAGTCCAATATTTGATCCTGAAGGTTACTGGTTGCTGCAGGAGAATTTGTGAGGCTCACACTTTCCTCTACAAACTTAGAGATGATACAACCAGAAATTGCTGGGAATCTCTTCGCTGAACCTCACTTCCCATTCTTTCTTGGTCATGGGCAAATGGGCATGGCCACTCAATGGTTAGCACTGCTGCCTCACAGCGCCAGGGACCCGAGTTCGATTCCAGCCTCGGGTGAGTGTCAGTGTGAAGCTTGCACATTCTCCCCATGTCTGTGTGGGTTTCCTCCCACAATCCAAAGATGTGCAGGTTAGGTGAATTGACTGTATTAAATTGCCCATAGTGTTCAGGGATGTGTAGGTTGGGTGCAGTAATCAGGGGAAAATCTAGGGGAATTGGTCTGGACGGGTTACACTTCAGAGTGTCAATGTGGACTTGTTGGGCTGAAGGGCCTGTTTCCACACTATAGGGTTTCTATGATCTATGTTAGGCTCTTCCCAAGGTAGAGTCTGTAGAGAAATTAAAATGGCAGCAGTCTGAGCCAGGGAGATAGCTCTCATCTCATACGTCAGACGAAATGAGCTCTTGTGTTAAGTCAGGAACAGACTTTTCACTTTAAGAAGCCATGCAACAATAGAATGACTGTCTATCAACAGGTGCTAAATGCGTCAGCTACTGAGAAGGCTTCATGACATTTGACAGAGTTTGGAACAAGAGCCAACTATAGGCTGTGGAATGATTTCACATGATCAAACAAGCAGACCTGCGTCACAGTGGCCCATTACATAAGACGGCATTTGTGATTCAGCAGAGGAAAGGACTGCCAAACGTCTTTGCATATGAGCGACAAAGAAGAGGTTTGTTATCCATGTGGGACAAAAGGAAGTATGAGCAAAGCCCAGAACCAGTCCTGATTAACAGCGGCAAATGCAAAGGTCAAATGATCAGCCCTGGGTGCAGTTTTCTTAAAGGGACGGTGAATCAGAATGGCGGGCACCTTTGGTGAATGACCCCAGGGGTAAGGTCGCAGTATCTGGATGCTGAGGTCAGAAGAGCACTGGCTGTCAGGCCTCATGACTATTAGCTGGGGTGCTGTTGCAAATAACTGGCTGATGACTGGAGGAAGTCAGTGTGAGCTATGATTAGGGGTAAAGGATGGGTGGACTGTGACTGGAGAGGTGACAGGGTTAGTGTTAGAATTAGGGTTAACATTAGGGTGAGAGGCGCGTCTGGGGATTAATGTAGACAAGGCCCTGTGGTTCCTTATAGAGAGGTCAGGGTAGGACTCTTATGGTGCAGTGGTAGTGTCCCTTATTCTAGAGCAGGAGGGTTGGGGCTCAAGACTGCTCCAGTGGGAAAGAAAAATATCCTTGAACGTATTGATTATGCTGGGACAGGCAGAGGTCTTGCCCTGAATATCTCCCCATTTGGCTAAACATTTTTGGACTATCGCCATTTTGATTCCAATCTTTAAGCTGGCAGATAGTCCTTTTAAGACCTGAATAAAATCCTGGGTTTGCTTAGCTTTTTTTTTCAATTCTATACAAGGACCACTGGAGGCCACTGAAGGAAAGCCTAAGTATTTATTTTTTTACTTTAACAACCAGAACAGTAAAAATGTTGCAGATGGCTGCTAGACTGAGCTGACTCCTCTCTCCCATTTGCCTGTGCCTTCCCACAGGACACACATTGGCTTGATGCACAAGGTATGCTCAATTGGTGTCTGGAACTCACTGCCTGTAAGGATGGTAGAGGCAGAAACCCTCATAACATTGAAGAAGTGTTTAACTGTGCACTTGCGATGCCAAGGAAGATGAGGCTATGGGCCAAGTGCTGGAAGCTTAATTGGGAAGGAAGGCAGAATTCTAGTGAGCTGGGTTTTTCCTGAGCATGTGTAACGTTCATTGAAAAGAGTTTCCTGACACTTGCCATTGGAACCTCTGTTGTTTTTAACGTTCCAGGCATTTAAAAACAAGTCTCCATGCCACCATCAAATTTTTAACCTTGAGCACAATTACAGTTTTCCACTGCTTCCCACTCCCAGGAACTGCACAGGATTTAGCCCACTATGGTAGTCTCCCTGCAAATAGCTGTTGTTGAATTAACTTAGACACTTCCCCCGGCTGAAGCAAATAAGGGCAGTAGGGAAGCAGTTCCAATATACTACAATCATTCCTCACTTAAATAAAAGCAGTGTATGCATTAAAATGTCAAATGATACGTGCACTTGAAATTTATCAGATTGGGTTACTTTATTTTGCTGAAACCATAACCTAAACATACTAAAATTATGACAGCACATTGCATGAAGTATTTTTTTTCTCTCTGAGCACCAGCAGATGTTTAACTTCAATTATATAGAACCCCTACAGTGTATAAGGTGGCCTTTGAAATCAATGAACCTGCAGTGACGCTCCATAGAGCATTCCACCCAGATCCATAACCCCACATGGCATTTTTACCATTGTGAATCCACCTAATCTGCACGTACCTAGACACCACACAGAATTTTTTTTAAGCCTGGCCAATCCATCTAACCTGCACATCCTTGGGCAGCACAGTGGCTCAATGGTTAGCACTGCTACCTCACAGCGCCAGGGATCCGGGTTCGATTCCAGCCTCAGGCAACTGTCTGTGTGGAGTTTGCATGTTCTCCCTGTGTCTGCGTGAGTTTCCTCCGGGTGCTCCGGTTTCCTCCCACAGTCCAATTATGTGCAGGTTAGATGGATTGGCCATGTGTTCAGGGATGTGTAGGTTAGGTACATTAGTCAGGGGAAAATATAGAGTAATAGGGTCAGGGAATGGCTCTAGGTGGGTTACTGTTTGAAGGGTGGGTGTGGACTCATTGGGCCAGAATGGCATATTGCCACACTGTAGGGATTCTATGATCTTTGTCCTGTAGGATGAAATCTACACAGGCAGAATATGAACCTGGGTACCTAGCGCTGTGAGGCAGCAATGCTAATGGTGGCCACCCCAGTAAACATTATCAATTGGCAAGAAAAGTTTAAAAGAACAACTTTCCTCTTCAACCTTCTTCCGTAGTTGCAATTAATCTGTCAAGCTTAATGCTCTTCTTGCCTGGCTTTCTCACTCCAATTCCATTTCCAGCTGCTTGACTTTGAACTCTGACTTGTCAAATCAGCATTGACTAACATCTCCAATTAATGATTGAGACTGTATCATTCATTGCTGTGCCTTTATCAAGAAACCTGATGTGCCTTTTGACAAGAGGAGTGGGAGGTTATCTCATTGTAATGGATAGAATTCTTGAGGTGCTTGAAACGGTAGCTACTGAGAGGATGTTTCCTCTCATTGGAGAGCCTAAGACCAGAGGGCACAATCTCAGAACAAAGGGACGCCAATTTAAGGCTGAGATGATGGGGAATTTCTTCTCTCAAGAGATCGTGAGTCTTTGGAACCCCTGGCCACAGAGAGCTGAGGGGATAGAGTCCTTGTGTTTATGTATGGGTTAGATAGATAGATAGATTCTTGATCAGTCGGGAAGAAAGGGTTATGGGGAAAGGGCAGTGGATGTGACGTATGTTGGATTAGCCAAAATCCTATTGAATGTCAGATCAAACTGAAGGAGCCAAATGGTCTATTCCTGTTCCTATTTCTTATGGTCTAATAGTCTTACTGTCTAATGGTCTTATTGTCTACTGGTCTTATGGGCTAATAGTCTTATGGCGATGCTTTGTGGGCTATTTCTGTGATCCTGGAAAACTTTCAATTTCTTTGTAACTTTCACTTTCTTTCCGCTTTTCACTTTGAACTGTGAGAGGAATTTAGACTGTGGAAGATTTATCATGTTCTCCTTTTGTCAGATTTCCTTTTTCAGAGAAATGATATACATGATACTGTCATAGACTCTATCCAATCTTCACTAAATGTGTGAATACATTAAGTTACTTTGCAACAATACCAATTGCATCCTTAGAGTCAGACAAACATCCAGCACAGAAACAGGCCATTCGGCCCACCATGTCTATATCGACCAACAAACACCAAGCTGCACTAAGCCCATTTATCTGCACTGAGACCCAAGCTGACTCTGCCCTAACATTTTAAATGCTCATCCAAATGCTTCTTTAATGTTGCGAAAGATCCTGACTCCACCACCCTCTTGATCGGGATATCCATATTACTACCATCCTCTGGGTGAAAGAATGTTTCCTCATATCTCCTCTATGCCATTGGCTCCATACCTTGAAGTAATGCCCTCTTGTTTTAGCCATCTCCTTATCACCTCAGTAATTGCTCCCTAAGACCTTCTGGCCAGCACTGGATTCTCTAAGCATCATGGCTCCCCTTCACTTCATCTTGCTTTGTTATTACTGTCAGGATTGAGCATGCTAGACCTTCTCTAGAAATGTGTTTAAACACTAACCCATGTTGTAGACTGTGAGATTAATCTGAAAAATGCACAGAAACTCTGTGCTGCAAATAAACATGGCATTCCCTGCCAGGCTTATCATCCAGTGAGTACTTCAGAGAAAATCTCTTTGATAATCTCTCCAAAACTTACTGCAGCAACATTCTCTGTAGGGTGGTATGGTGGTAAAAGAGTGTAGAGGTAGTGAGGACTGCAGATGCTGGAGATCAGAGTCAAGAGTGTGGTGCTGGAAAAGCACAGCAGGTCAGGCAGCATCCGAGGAGCAGGAGAATCGATGTTTTGGGCATAAGCCCTTCATCAGGACTGTGTTTGGCTCCATTCTTACTTAGAAATATTTCAAACTCATTTAACGTAATCTGTGGACAGTCATCCTACATTAATGTCTCTGGTGATCCATTATTTTTGGATTGCCTACGCAGAACATCAATAGATTAGGTACTCATGTTATTGGGCATCGGCTCAACATTTATGCACTCATGGGAGAGTCTAGGGACAGGGGGCATACTCTCAGAATTAAGGGATGCAAATTTAAGGCTGAGATGGTGACAAATTTCTTCCCTCGGAGAGTTGTGAGTCTTTGTCTCAGACAGCCATGGGGGCAGAGTCCATGTGTACATTTAAGGTTGAGATAGATAGATCCTTGATCAGTGAGGGAATCAAGTCTTTTGGGAAAGGGCAGGAAAGTGGATATGAGGAATGTAGGATGATCCTTGATCCTATAGAATCAAGGGGCTGAATGGCCTACTCCTGTTCTTAATTCTTGTGATTTTATCATCTAACTGCTGTACCTACTGATCATAATAAAGTTCCCTGTTCCCTTCAAAAAATTGCCACACACCCATTCCCATAGTTTCTTGTGTTTGACCATGGAATTAAAAAAAAGAGATTTGGTTGGATCATTTCTCATTCTGTGAAACACTTCACACACTTTCACTTTCTTAATTGCCCTGTTCTGTCTAATCTACCCATTTCTTCACTTGCTGCTTCTAACTGGGCATGCAATAATGGTCTAGACTTGACAAATGTCACCTGTAGATTGTCCTTAATCTTGACTTTGCCTTTGCTTTTACCATTTGGTCCTTGCCTTTCAAAGGTTCTTTATGCAGTCTGGCAATTTCCTCAATATCAGATGTACCCTATAGTGATCCCTACAATGAATAACACAGGTCAATCTAATCATATTTTCTTTGGCCAAATTCTTCTCATTTGGGGGATCCTGTTCCCTCCTAATGTGAACAAGACTAAGAAATATGCACATTATGTTCAATCCAATATTTCCTTGACCCAATCCTGGAATTGAGTTATTGGAATAACTAATCAGTTTCACTCCAATTTTGTGTAAAGGAATTTCACGCATTCTAAAACAACAGATACTGCTGCAAGGAGGAGAAATTGAGGTCTGCAGACGCTGGAGATCAAAGCTGAAACTTTATTGCTGGAACAGCACAGCAGGTCAGGCAGCATCTAGGGAACAGAAGATTCAACGTTTCGGGCACATGCCCTTCTTCAGGAATTGGGCATGTGCCCGAAACGTTGAATCTTCTGTTCCCTAGATACTGCTGCAGCCATATCAAAGATCAAAGTAACTTTTAAATCTCTGAGTTTTATTTCCATTATGGATGGTAGTATCACATCTTCATTCTCTGGATCAGTGGTGCTGGAAGAGCACAGCAATTCAGGCAGCATCCGACGAGCAGCAAAATCGACGTTTCGGGCAAAAGCCCTTCATCAGGAATATCAGATCTTCAACCTTATTAATCTAATTTTCCATATGCTGTTTCTCTTGCTCTCTGACTAATTACAACTTATTATCTCCCGCTTGACGATGTTCCTTCCATTTCTGAGTCGACCACCCAAGCGTTTCAAGACTCAGGCACACCATTACCTCAAAGTGGTGTAAACATGTGACTTGGAGTTATACCATGACCTGGAGCATTATACCTACCTTCCTAATATAACCAACTTCCTCACTTCGATGGCAAACTTTGACTGGAAATGGTGGCATTTACATTATTGATGGTTACCATGGTGACAGCAGCTTCTAAATTTTTGACTCTGAGACTGCAAATTTAGCTGTCTGGCCTGAAGCCCATTGAAATCTGGTGGACATGGCTTAGTTATCATTGGACTGTTAATCCAGAGACCCAAGTAACGTTCTGGGGAGCTGGGTTTGAATCCAGCCATGGCAGATGGTGGAAATTGAATGCAACAAAAATCTGGAATTAAGAGTCTAATGATGACCATGAAACTATTGTGGATTGTTCACTACCCATCTGGTTCACTTAGCAAGAAAACAGGGAAGGAAACTGCTGTTCTTATCTGGTCTGGACTCCATGTGATTCCAGAACTACAGAAATGTGGTTAACTGACCTCTGAGATACATAATAAATATTGACTGAGCAAACGAACTTCTCATCCCAGGAAAAGAGTACTCCTGCAATCTACAACTATCACTTTCTGCCTCCTTCCTTGCTAAGTTATCGCATTTGCCCAGATATTTGACCTGGATTTTATTGCTCCTAAGTTCTCCAAAAATTGTGACTCGAATGTTTGCATCATCCCTACATCTATGAAAGAATTTCTTCAACTCAGGAGAGTAATCTGCAAAAGACATTCTTTTTGATGCAGTAAAGCTGTCAGTGCACCTTTATTCTTCATCATGCCATTATATGAGACCAGAAACGCATTCATTTCAGCATATATACATACATATAAAACAGAAGCAAATGTAAACCATTGAATAAGATCATGGCTCAACTGATTGTGCTTTGAATTCCATGCTCCTATGCATGATGGCTCAGTGGTTAGCACTGCTGCTTCACAGCTCCAGGGTCCCAGGTTCAATTCCAGCCTTGGGTGGCTGTCTGTGTAGAGTTTGCACGTTCTCCCCGTGTCTGCGTGGGTTTCCTCCGGGTGCTCCGGTTTCCTCCCACAGTCCAAAGATGTGCAGGCCAGGTGAATTGGCCATGCTAAATTGTCCATTGTATTAGGTGCATTAGTCAGAGGGGGCTGGGTTGCTCTTCAGAGGGTCAGTGTGGACTTGTTGGGCTGAAGGGCCTGTTTCCACACGGTAGGGAATCTAATCATCTAATCTCATCTATCCCAACAATCTTTGATTGCATCGCCTAACAACAACCAATCCACATCTCTGCTGATCTCATGAACATTCCGACAATGTGGAGGTGCAGGGTATGATGCAGGAATGAGGTAGATTAAGTCAGAGCCTTTGACACAGGAGCAGCACTCCGAAAGCTTGCGATTTCAAATAAACCTGTCAGACAATTCCTGATGAAGGGCTTTTGCCCAAAACGTCAGTTTTCCTGCTCCTCGGATGCTGCCTGAGCTGCTGTGCTTTTCCAACACCACTCTAACCTTGACTCTAATCTCCAGTACCCACTTCTGCCTAGACAATAACCTCGTGTCATGTGACTTCTGACTTTGAACATTGAAACAGGTAAAGCTATTTGACTGAATTGGCAGCATTGAGAAAATGGACATGCATTGCCTGCTCAGGGAGAGAACTCCCTTTCTACCTGCAACTACCATTTTGAACCATTTCCATTGTCATGGATATTCCATAGTACTTGCAATCTCACAGGTAACACGAGCAAGACACTATCTGAAAAGAATTTGGCCCCTTTATCCTCATTCCCAACTCCATTCACTTCCACCAAATCTGTGACATTTATTTGTGGTTATAGCAATCCTTTTGTCTGGGTTTAATTCCCCATTGTCCCCAAGTATGACTTCAAAAAAAGGTTTAATGCATTTTTCACTCCATTATGAATTGTACCGAGCACTGGAGAGGGTGTGGAAGAGATTCGCCAGGAATGCTAACTGGGCTGCAAAGTCTTAGTTAGCAGGAGAGACTGGATAGGCTGGATTTATTTTTCCTGGAAGAAGAAGGCTGATGAAGATGTAGAAAATTATGAGAGGCATTGAGTACATTGTGAGAACCTGAGGAAAAATCTTTTCATCCAGAGGGTGGTAGAAATAATATTCTTCAGTTCTTTGCATATCAAAGGAACACACATCAGCAGTATATAGCATCTCCAAAAAGAATCATAACACCTCACCATGGCTTAGACCTTAGGAACATAAGGTGTAGGAGCAGAAAATAGGCCATTCAGCCCATCGGGTCTGCTCCGCTATTCAATCATCAGTAGGTAGAGAAGTCAACGTTTCACATGTAACCCTTCTTCAGGATTGGGGGTGGGTATAGGGGGAGCTGCAGATAAAGGGGGTGATGGGGGCAGGTTGGTGAGGGGCCGATAGGTGAAGACAGGCAGAAGGTACAACCTGGTTGGTCAATGGGAGGGAGTGGAAGAGTGGGGGTGGGGCTGAGAAGGGAGTTGGGGGATGGGAAGGGAGGTTATTTGAAACTGGAGAATTCAATGTTGAGTCCTGGGGGTTTGAGGGGGTTGTTGGGAGAGTGGTGAAAACCACAGTCGAAGGGAATGGTTCTTGTTTGTGTGGAGTTTGCACGTTCTCTTCATATCTGCATGGGTTTCCTCCAAGTGCTCCAGTTTCCTCCCACAATCCAAGGATGTGCAGGTCAGGTGAATTGGCAAAGCTACATTGCCCATAGTATTAGAGAGGGGTAAATATAGGGTAGAGGAATGTGTCTGGGGGAGGGGGGGGGGTACTCTTCAAAGGGTTGATGTGGACTTGTTGGGCTGAATGGCTGTTTCCATATTGCAAGCAATCTAATCTAAAGTGTTTAAGGGTGGTGCATCAGATACAGAGACTGGTTAGGTGGTAGTTGTGAACAAGGGGATTCTGTCATTATTGCGTTGGGAGGGTGGGGTTTAGAGTAGTGGTACAGGTAATGGAGCTGGTGCGGTGGAGAACTGTCTGGATGACAAAGGGGGGAAAGCAAGTTGTTCAAAAACAACCTTGGTTTACATCATTCTCCCACCAAACCCCTCAAAGACCCAGGTACATTCCCCTGCAAACAGAATAGATGCAACAACTGCCACTACACCCCCCTCACCTCCATCCTGGTCCCCAAACCATCTTTCCAAGGTGACACAGAGGCAGGCCGAATATAAACTTAGAGCATCACCTCCCAGTTACCACCCATTTTAATTCCCCTTCCCACTCCCTTTCTGACATGACCATCCTTGGCCTTCTCCATTGCTACAATGAACCAAACCACAAATTGGAGGAATACACCTCATCTTCTGCCCGGGCAGCCTACAGCTCTGAGGACTCCACATTGAGTTCTCCAACTTCAAATAACCTCCCTTCCCATCCCCAATTCCCTTCCCAGCCCCTCCCCCTCCCTTCCACTCCTCCCTGCCACCAACCAGATTCACTCCTTCTGTCTTTACCTATTCCCACTTCACCACTTTGCCCCCGCCACCTCCTGTATCTGCAGCTCCCCTACATCCACCCCAAGTCCTGAAGAATGGTTACACTCAAAATGTCGACTTCTCCACGTCCTGATGCTGCTTGGCTTGATTTGTTCTTCCAGCTTTCTGCTCGTCTACTTTGGATTCCAACATCTGCAGTTTTTTTGTCTCCCGCCATTCAATCATGGTTGATATGTTTCTCAAGGCAAAAATGAGTACTACAGATGCTGGAGATCAAAGTCAAGATTAGTGTAGTACTGGAAAAGCACAGCAGGTCAGGCAGCATCCAAGAAGCAGGAAAATCAACATTTCGGGCAAAAGGCCTTAATCAGGATTCCTGAATGAATGATTTTCCTTCTCCTCCGATGCTGCCTGCTGTTTCTCAACCCCCATTCTCCTGCTTTCTCTCTCTAGCTCTTGATCCCTTTGATACTCAAGAACCTATCTATCTCAGTCTTAAATACACTCAATGACCTGGCCGCCACAGGCTTCTGTGGCAATGAACTGTATAGATTCACCACACTCTGGATTAGTGGTGCTGGAAGAGCACAGTAGTTCAGGCAGCATCCAAGGAGCAGTGAAATCGACGTTTCGGGCAAAAGCCCTTCAACAGGAAGGGCTTCCTGATGAAGGGCTTTTACCCGAAACATCGATTTCGCTGCTCCTTGGATGCTGCCTGATCTGCTGTGCTCTTCCAGCACCACTAATCCAGAATCTGGTTTCCAGCATCTGCAGTCATTGTTTTTACCTCGTAGATTCACCACATTCTGGCTGAAGAAGTTTCCCCTTATCTCCATTCTAAATGGTCTTCCCTTTACTCTCAAACTGTGCCCTCAGGTCCTAGTCTCTCCTAACAATGGAAACATATTCCTAACATCTACTCTGTCCAGGACATTCAGTATTCTGTATGCTTCAATTAGATCCCCCTGTCATCATTCTAAACTGCATCAAACATAGACTCAGAGTCCTCAAACGTTTGATGATACCTCAGACCCTGACGATGTGCAAGGACAAGGGCAACAGATACATGGAAGCTCCACCAGCTGCACATTTCCCTCCAAAACCAAGTGCACTATAGGGAGACGGTGACCTAGTGGATATGTCCCTGCACTAATAATCCAGAATCTCAAGCTAATCAGCTGGCTTTCAATCACACCATGGCAGAGGGTGGAATTTGAACTGAGTGAAATTTGGAGTTAAAAGGCTAGTGATTACTGTTAAACCACTGACATAAAATTTCCTTCAGTATTGCTCAGACAAAAATTCTAGTACTCCATTCCTTACAGCACTGTAGGCTCCTCTCCTTCACTACAGCTATTAAAGAAGGTAGATCACCACCACAGGGACAATGAGGAATGGGCAATAAATATTGGCTGGGTCAGCAATAACCATTTCTCATGAATGAATAAAAGAAAAGAAATGTAGGAAAGGACTCCATTTTCTATTGTATACTGCATGAAGAAAAGGTTCATCATGCAGAACTAATTTTATTGACACTTCTCCAGCAGAAACAGAGGGGGCAGCAGAGAGGAAACTGTAATACATTACAACCATGATGTCGAGGAGCTTTTCAGCTGCATGACACTGTAATCTTCTGCTTTAAATTCTGTGTCTTATGCTCCACCACCATCTGCAGAAGGAGTAGTGCTCCGAAAGCCAGTGCTTCCAAGTAAACCTGTTGGACTATAACCTGGTGTGGCATGATTTTTAACTTTATCCATATGACAACCAGACATTTGTTTTGTCCAGATAACCTCAGAATGAAAGCTTGGCTGGTCTCCAAAAGTGGTGAATGCAAGCAATGTTGGTACAGTTGTCAAGAAAAGAGATCATTTAGTTTAAGTAATAACTTTATGACTTTTCCTTTAAAAAGATTTTTCTTTAAAGCCTTTGTGTATATTTATTTGAACTTAAAAGATGTCACGGGCATAAAGTCAAAGAGTCATGGAGTCATAGAGATATACAGAATGGAAACAGACCCTTCAGTCCAACTTGTCCATGCCAATTAAATATCCTAACCTAGTCTTGTCCCATTTGCCAGCATTTGGCCCATATCCCTCTAAACCCTTCCTATTCATAGACCCATGCAAATGCCTTTTAAAAGCTGTAACTGTACCAGTCACCACCACTTCCTCCGGTAGCTCATTCCATACACACACCACCCTCTGTGTGAAAATGTTACCCCTTAGGTCCCTTTTATATCTTTCCCTTCTCACCCTAAAACTATGTCCTCTAGTTCTGGACTCCCCCATCCCAGGGAAAAGACCTTGTCCATTTATGCTATCCATGTTTCTCACCACTCAGCCTCCGACACTGAAGGGAAAACAGCCCCAGTCTATTCAGCTTCTCCCTATAGCTCAAATCCTCCAACCCTGGCAACATCCTTGTAAATCTTTTCTAAACCCTTTCAAGTTTCACAACATCCTTCTGATAGAAAGGAGTCCAGAATTACATGCAATATTCCAACAGTGGCCCAACCAATGTCCTGTACAGCCGCAATATGGCCTGCCAACCCCTGTACTCAATACTCTGACCAATAAAGGAAAGCATACCAAATGCCTTATTAACTATCCTATCCACCTGCAACTCTACTTTCAATGAGCTATGAACCTGCTCTCCAAGGTCTCTTTGTTCAGCCCCATTCCCTAGGACCTTGCTATTAACTGTATAAGTCTTGCTCTGATTTGCCTTTCCAAAATGCAACACCTTGCATTTATCTAAATTAAACTCCAGCTGCCACTTCTCAGCCCATTGGCCTAACTGATCAAGATCCCATTGTAATCTGAGGTAACCTTCTTCGCTGTCCACTTCACCTCTACTTTTGGTGTTCTCTGCAAACTTAGTAAGTATACTTCCTTTGCTCGCATCCAAATCATTTACATAAATGACAAAAAGTACCTCTACCCAGCATCGATCTTTGTGGCACTCCACTGGTCACAGGCCTCCAGTCTGAAAAACAACTCTCCACCACCACCACCCTCTGTCTTTTACCTTTGAGCCAGTTCTGTATCCAAATGGCTAGTTCTCCTTGTATTCCATAAGATCTAACCTTGCTAATCAGTCTCCCATGGGGAAACTTGTCGAAAGCCTTATTGAAGTCCATATAGATCACGTCTACTGCTCTGCTGTCATCAATCCTCTTTGTTACTTCTGTAAAAAACTCAATTGAGTTTGTGAGACATGATTTCCCACACACAAAGTCATGTTGAATATCCCTAATCAGTCCTTACCTTTCCAAATACATGTACATCCTATTCGTCCAACAGGATTCCCTCCAACAACGTGCCACCACTGACGTCAGGCTCACTGGTCTATAGTTCCCAGGCTTTTCCTTACCATCCTTCTTAAATAATGGCACCACGTTTGCCAACCTCCAGTCTTCCGGCACCTCACCTGTGACTATCAATGATACAAATATCTCAACAACAGGCCCAGCAATCACTTCCCTAGCTTCCCACAAAGTTCAAGGTACACCTGATCAGGTCCTGGGCATTTATCCACATTCATGCATTTCAAGATATCCAGCACCTCCTCCTCTGTAATATGGACATTCTATTTCCCCACATTCACTATCTTCCATATCCTTCTCCACAGTAAATACTGATGCAAAATACTCATTTAGGATCTCCCTCCATCTCCTGTGACTCCACACAAAGGCTGCCTTGCTTATCTTTCAGGGGCCCTATTCTTTCCCTAGCTACCCTCTTGCCCTTAATATATTTATAAACTCCCTTTGGATTCTCCTTAACCCTATTTGCCAAAGCTATCTCATGTCCCCTTTTTTGCCCTCCGGATTTCCTTCTTCATCATTAATATTGTGAACAAAATTAAAAATCGCACACCAGGTTATTGACCAACAGGTTTATTTGGAAGGACAAGCTTTCAGAGTGCTGCTGCTTCATCAGATAGCTAGCTGATAAAGGACAATGCTCTGAAAGCTTGCATTTCAAAATAAAACTATTGGTCAATAACCTGGTGTTGTGTGATTTTTAACTTTGTCCACCCCAGTCCAACACCCTCTCCTCCACATCATTAATATTGTGACAGTTTTTTAAAGGTTATAAGATAACAACATATTTACAGAGGAGATGTTCAAAGACTGAGCCTTCTTGACAGTTTCAAAGTCATTTGAAAAACTCACCAGACTTGCCAATTGTTTCTGTACACTGGGGATAGTGGAAGTGTTGGTATTGTGGATTTATGTCGAAGAATGTGGTGCTGGAAAAGCACAGCCGGTCAGGCAGCATCTGAGGAGCACAAGAATTGACGTTTCAGGCATAAGCCCTTCATCAAGAAATATTGGATTAGCGGATTATTGGAGGGGGCAGTGGAGATTTGAGTTGGATAGAGCTGGCATGCGGGATATGTGAGGTCACAAAAGGACATGAGAGATATGGGGGTTAGAGTTCATGGAGGTGTATGGAACAGGTATGAAGATATAAGAGGTCTTGAAGTGGCATGTGGGTATTTGGGATACTTTGAGGGAGCATTAGAAATATGAGGGGGATTGGAGGTTGAGTGGACAGAGGAGGGAATAAAGGGAGAGAGCTTAAACACCTAAAAGCATTGATTCCAATGCAGTATGGCTCTCTGGTGTGCCAACCTCACCAGCCATCCACTACTGTTACCACATTGGGCCAGATGTGCCAGGGCTAATTCCACTCCAACCCATTTCCCCAGAATGAAAATACAGCTGGCAGGGTCCTCTTTAATTGTGAATGGTTTGCGGAGTCAGGAACTCCATCCATTCCCACTTCTTGTACCTGTGGACCATAAGACCAGAAGATGTAGCATCAGAAATAGGCCATTCAGCCCATCAAATCAGCTCTGCCATTCAATGAGATCATGGTTGATCTGATAATCCTCAAGTCAAATACATTAAGGACAAAAGGGTAACTAGGGAGAGAATAGGGCCCCTCAAAGATCAGTAAGGTGGTCTTTGTATAGAGCTGCAGGAGATGGGGAGATACTAAACGAGTATTTTTCATCAGTGTTTACTGTAGAAAAGGACACAGAAGATATAGAATGCCGGGAAATATATGGTGACATCTTGAAAAATGTCCATATTACAGAGGAGGAAGTGTTGGATGTCTTGAAATACATAAGAGTTGATAAATCCCCAGAGCCTGATTAGGCATGCCCTAGAACTCCATGGGAAGCTAGGGAAGTAATTACTGGACCCCTTGCTGAAATATTTGTATCATCAATAGTTACAGGTGAGGTGCGGGAAGAGTGGAGGTTGGCTAACGTGGTACCACTGTTTAAGAAGAGTGGTAAGGACAAGCCAGGGAACTAAGGACCAGTGACCCTGATGTCGATGGTGGGCAAGTTGTTGGAGGGAATCCTGAGGGATAGGATGTACATGTATTTGGAAAGGCAAGGACTGATTAGAAATAGTCAACATGGCTTTGTGCATGGGAAATCATGTCTCACAAACTTGATTGAGTGTTTTGAAGAAGTAACAAAAAGGATTGATGAGGGCAGAGCGGTAGATGTGATCTATATGGACTTCAGTCAGGCATTCGACAAGGTTCCCCATGGAAGACTGTTTAGTAAGGTTAGATCTCATGGAAGTTGAAACTTTATTGCTGGAACAGCACAGCAGGTCAGGCAGCATCCAGGGAACAGGAGATT
>NC_057725.1:10559303-10562501 GCF_004010195.1 Chiloscyllium plagiosum
TAGATCTCATGGAATACAGGGAGAAGTAGACATTTGAATACAGAACTGGCTCAAAGGTGGAAAACAGAGGGTGGTGTTGGAGGATTGTTTCAGACTGAAAGCCTGTGACCAGTGGAGTGCCCCAAGGATCACAGTGGGTCCACTACGTTTCGTCCTTTATATAAATGATTTGGATGTGAGCATCAGAGGTATCGTTAATAAGATGGAGATAACACCATAGTTGGAGGTGTGGTGGACAGTGAAGAAGGTTACCTCAGATTAGAACAGGATCTTGACCAGATGGGCCAATGGGCTGAGGAGTGGCAGATGGAGTTTAATTCAGATAAATGCGAGGTGCTGCGTTTTGGGAAAGCAAATCTTAGCAGGACTTATACACTTAATGGTACGGTCCTCAAGAGTGTTGCTGAACAAAGACACCTTGGAGTGCAGGTTCATAGCTCCTTGAAAGTGGAGTTGCAGGAAGATGGGATAGTGAAGAAGGCATTTAGTATGCTTTCCTTTATTGGTCAGAGTATAGACTACAGGGGTTGGGAGGTCATGTTGTGGCTGTACAGGACATTGGTTCGGCCACTGTTGGAATATTGCTTGCAATTCTGGTGTCCTTCATATCGGAATAATATTGCGAAACTTGAAAGGGTTCAGAAAAGATTTACAAGGATGTTACCAGGGTTAGAGGATTTGAGCGATGGGGAGAGGTGGAATAGGCTGGGGCTGTTTTCGGAGGCTGAGGGGTGACCTTATAGGGGTTTACAAAATTATGAGGGTCATGGATAGAAAAAATAGACAAATTCTCTTCCCTGGGGTGGGGGAGTCCAGAACTAGAGGATGAGAGGGGAAAGATATAAAAGAGATCTAAGGGGCAATTTTTTCACACAGAGGGTGGTGTGTATATGGAATGAGCTGCCGGAGAGGAAGTGGTGGAGGCTGGTACAATTGCAACATTTAAAAGGCATCTAGATGAGTATATGAATAAGAAGTGTTTGGAGGGATATGGGCCGGTGCTGGCAGGTGGGACTAGATTGGGTTGGGATATCTGGTCAGCATGGATGAGTTGGATTGAAGGGTCTGTTTTCATTCTGAAAAGCTTCCTTTCTCTTACTTATTAAAAATCTGTCCATTTCAAGGCCCAGCTTCGACAATCCTCAGCTCACCTTCACAAAGCTAAAGCATAACGTTTCAAGTTGTGGTGACCCTTCATTATAACTCAGGAGTGTTAGTAAAGGGAATTGTTATTGAGCAAGTGGAAGTAAGAAGGTGAACGTAAAAGGGATAAGTCTGTTGCTTTCCCTGAGGATATACTAAATGACCAAGGTGGGCCTTGCTGGTCAGGACACCATTTGTTGCCCATCCCTCGAGTTTGGAATCATATGTAGGCCAGACCAGGTAAGGGTGGCAGACTTCCTTCCCTGAAGGACAATAATGAACCAGATGGGTTTTTGCAACAAACAATGATAGTTTCATTATCGGCATTACCAATTAGAGATTTAGATTTATTTTAAGTGAATTTAAATCCCATCACTTAACCAGTTTGCCCAAAACGCTTGCCTTGGCCTCTGGATAACTAATGCAGCAACATTACTGCTATGCCACTCTCTCTTCATATTTCATAGCACATAAACTATAGGCATGGTAATGGATAATGGGTATGGTAAAGAAAGAAAAATGTGTCCAGATGAGGTGTGAATGGCTGCATAACAACAATCTGAATGCAGAGTGAAGAAAGTAAGATAAAAGCAGACCAGCAAAACAAACATGAAACAACATGGAAGCAGGCAGTGCAATCAAAAATTATTGAGTTCAATGTGGAGTCTCAAAGGCTTTTGAGAGCCAGGTCAAATGATAAGTTGCTGTTCCTCAAGCTTGCATTGAGCTCTCCCCAGTTGCTGTCTGACCAACTGAGAAGTGCCTGCTTTCTGTTTGATCCGAGATTTGCCATGTCTGCTGTGTTTTGTTTTAGTGCTGGTCCACACCATCATTTCTGTCATGGCAATGGGAGGGTGGAAATGTGGCAATGTACTCTTCCTGTGAGTAAATGCAATGTACATTTCACGCTGTCAGCAAAAAATAAAGAGAATTGATAGTAATTTCATATTTTACTCCCACCTTGTGTAAACAAATTGTAATGTAACCATACATCTACAGTCTGGGGCATAAAATTAAATCATGAACAGAAAGCTTCTCACTGTGCCAGCACTTATTATCGTGTCAATCACTGGAGTCTGTTATTACATGAACAATTGCAGATAACTACAGTATTATTGTGACTCCAGATTTACTACTAAAGGACTGACATATTTTCACACCCTTGTTAAATCTCTGTTGCTTGACATTATTCTCAAAATGGCAGAGATTAAGACTATACACAGTAGTTATACAATGCTATTCTCAAAGCAAGTAACCTAGCAACAATGCAGAGTTTTATTTGCCTGCAATTATCAAATTGGAGGACAATTAGCTTGTATTTAAATATGAGAGCTATGGGGGTTTCTTTTATTTCCTGTAGCTTGTGTTTCAATACACTGTAGCACACATGTTTCCCAAAATAACTATGTGATATAAATATTTAAATAGTTATTACATTGTGGACTTCTTTCATTGGAATATTGTCTCTTCTTCAAACAAGTGGCTCTCTGTTATTAAGAAGTGGTTTCCCCCAGATACTTTCCTTTTGGATTGTATAGTCACTGGCCTTACGGGCACCACTGACTGAACAGAATTTCATGGCATACAATTTTGACTTAGAACATAGAACAGTACAGCACAGAACAGGCCCTTCAGCCCACGATGTTGTGCTGACCACTGATCCTCATGTATGCACCCTCAAATTTCTGTGACCATATGCATGTCCAATAGTCTCTTAAATATCCCCAGTGACCTAGCTTCCACAACTGCTGCTGGCAATGCATTCCATGCTCTCACAACTCTCTGTGTAAAGAACCTGCCTCTGACATCCCCTCTATACTTTCCTCCAACCAGCTTAAAACTATGACCCCTCGTGTTAGTCATTTCTGCCCTGGGAAATAGTCTCCGGCTATCGACTCTATATATGCCCCTCATTATCTTGTATACCTCAATTAGGTCCCCTCTCCTCCTCCTCTCCTCCAATGAAAAAAGTCCAACTCAGTCAACCTCTCTTCATAAGATAAGCCCTCCAGTCCATGCAGCATCCTGGTAAACCTCCTCTGAACCCTCTCCAAA
>NC_057725.1:10562582-10590329 GCF_004010195.1 Chiloscyllium plagiosum
TACTGTCAACGACATCTCCAACCTTTGTGTCATCTGCAAACTTGCTGACCCATCCTTCAATTCCCTTCATCTAAGTCATTAATAAAAATTACAAACAATAGAGGGCCAAGGACAGGGCACTGTGGAACACCACTCACCACAGACTTCCAGGCAGAATATTTCCCTTCTACTACCACTCGCTGTCTTCTGTTGGCCAGCCAATTCTGGATCCAGACAGCTAAGTTCCTCTGTATCCCATTCGTCCTGACCTTCTGAATGAGCCTACCATGGGGAACCTTATCAAATGCCTTGCTGAAGTCCATATACACCACATCCACAGCTCGACTTTTCTAGTCACATGCTCAAAGAACTCGATAAGGTTTGTGAGGCATGACCTGCCCCTCACAAAACTGTGTTGACTGTATTTAATCAAGCCATACTCTTCCAGATGGTCATAAATCCTATCCCTCAGAATCCTTTCTAACACCTTGCAGACGACAGACGTGAGACTTACTGGTCTGTAATTGCTGGGGATTTCTCTATTTCCTTTCTTGAAGAGAGGAATTACATTTGCCTCTCTCCAGTCCTCAAGTACGACTCCAGTGGAGAGCGAGGATGCAAAGATCTTCGCAAGTGACGAAGCAATTGCATTTCTCGCTTCCCAAAGCAGCCGAGGACAAATCTGGTCCGGGCCTGGCGACTTGTCAATCTTAATGTTTGACAAATTTTTCAGCACATCAGCTTCTTCGATCTCTATCTGTTCCAGCATGCACACCCTCTCTTCAAAGGTTTCATTCACTACAGAGTTTGTTTCTTTCGAAAAGACAGAAGCAAAAAACTCATGTAGGGCTTCCCCTACCTCCTCAGACTCCACACACAAATTCCCTATGCTATCCCTGATTGGCCCTACTCTTTCTTTGACCATTCTCTTATTCCTCACATAAGTGTAAAATGCCTTTGTGTTCTCCCTAATCTCCAGCATCTGCAGTCTTCACTTTCGCCCGGATAGCAGTGGGGCCATGTCCGCTACCGGTAAGTAATTTTTTTTTAAAAACTGCCTTACGTTAGCTGCAGCCTTTCGGGTTTGTCTTACCTCCACTGCTGCTTGCACTTCCGTGTGAAGAATGTTTTGATCCAACACCAACATGTTTGAAGACAGGGGTCTGAAAAGCAGGACATGGCCCCACTGCTATCTGGGCGAATGTGAAGACTGCAGATGCTGGAGATCAGAGTCTAGATTAGAGTGGTGCTGGAAAAGCACAGCAGGTCAGGCAGCATCCTGCTCCTCACTGCTATCTGCCTAGGGCCAGAGGGCGTTGTGCCAAAATAAAAGGGTGCCAATTTAAGACTGAGATGAGGAGGAATTTCTTCTCTCAGAGGGTTGTGAGTTTTTAGAACTCTGACACAGAGCTGTGGGGACAGAGTCCTTGTTTATATTTAATATTGAGGTAGTCAGACTCTTGATCACTGGGGGAAACAATTGTTACGGGGAAAATGTAAGAAAGGGAAGGCGAGGAATGTTGCATTCGCCATGGTCCTATTGAATGACAGAGCAGGCTCAGGGGCCGAATGGCCTACTCCTGATCCTATTTCTCATGGACTTTGGCTCTTGCAAATTGGCTCAAAAACATTCCAGGTTTAGATATTTTTAATCAACCCGTTCAGAGATGTTATTACACATTGTATGAGAAGGTTAAGACTTGAATCCTGGCTTCCTGGCTCAGAGAGAGGGACACTACCAGTGCACTACAACAGTTCCTTGATCTTCCCAGTTTACCACAGTTGACACTATCTGGAGTTGCTGAGATTCCCTTCTTTTGTCACTGTGCGGCTGGGCAGCCAAGTCAATTCTTTGACAGCTTGGTATTGTCACCATAGCCCAGACATAGGGAGCAGGCTGGTGTTGAGCATCATGTCATGATACGGTGTGTGTGGTGACACGCTCAGTGCTTGACCTATTCATCCTTGTTTGCATTTGTAGTGATTCTGTCCGTCCATGTATTACTCCTCTTCCCCACTGTATTCTGGTGGAAGTCTCGGGCCCACAGGGATTCAGCAGAACCACTTCCTTCTTGGTTGGGCCTGAGATTAGATGGCCAATTTGATATAACAACAGTAAAAGTTCCTAGCTGGGATCCCAATAGGAGGACGTTATATGGTCCATTGTGCCTGCACTGTCTCATTAAACAAACATCATTTTACCTTCTGCCAATCTCCTGTTTCTTCCCCATACCACTGTACAAACATTGTTTACACAGACTATCAACCTTCTGGAGAATCACCTTACACAGGATTGGGACTTAGTCATCAAACTGATACAGACATGATGGTCCAAAGAAAGCCATAACAATTCTGCGATTCTGGAATACAACCTGTGCATTTTCCATCAATATAGGGAGCATGTGGTCAGTGAGTGGTGTGAGAATTTCACACTGTAGGGATTCTATGATTCTATGCATTTCTATTGGAGATGGGACTGGGAGGTTGGAGGTTATCAGATGTGGGGGCAGAGGGAGATACGAAGGTAGCCCCAGAGCCAATTCATCATCATCAGCTGCTGGTATGGGCATCTGACTAACCTCCTCAAGACCCAATCAAGTTGATCCGCTGCCTCAGCAGCACCACTGGAAGTGATGGTCATTCCTGGAATTGCACTTAGAGAATGAGTGTGTATCAATGAATGTGTGTAGACAGATAAGTGGCAGTGCCAAAGGTGGCCAGGAACTCTGCAGGGAGTGGGATGAATGTTAGTCATTGTCAGCTTTGTGTGTGGCCCTAACTCCATGAGGGGCCCTTCTGAAGACCAGAGAGTTTTCAGGTGAGAAGTCCTGCTGGGAGGTCACCGAGATCTATCGCACATAACAAAGCCGCCCTCTTGCTCCTCTGCCTCGAGATTAATGTTAGCAGCAGCACAAGGAAGCTCTCAACTGGACAGTGAAGTGGCCGAATTGGATTCCATGGAGTAAATTGGTCCTAAAACCAGACCCTTCATGACAAGTAGGTCACAAGGGAATGGTAGCATGTCATGAGCACCCAGTCCAGAGGTGCCATGCACAGTTTGTGTCTGTTTGTGCCATGCACAGTTTGTGTTATCTGCCCTGGATATTGCAGACAAGGGGAAATCAGTGCCCTGCTTTATGGATGGGGACCTGGAAGTCTGCTGGATAGGCTGGTATGGATGATGGACATCCCTTTGCCCCACAACCAGCAGAAGAGACTTCGATATCAGACCCTGCCAGCCTGGCCTGATGTTATCGCGTTTGGTCTGAACTGTCCAGGGAAACAACCAGAAGTGCCTCAAAGTGATCGATGCCCTTACCTGCTCAGCTGGAGGAAGTGCCACCTCACAATCATTCTGTCTCTGCTACCACACTTACCTCCCACCGAAGTTCATGCTCTACCACTCTCACGGTGAGATCTTCCTTCCCTTGCTCAACCCCTCCAGCAGTGCATGGTCTTGCACAGTCTACTCACCTGAGAAACCTCAAAGCCTTTGCCCAGCCTGTGCCAGCACCAAGAGCTGTGTCCGGCACATTCATTTCACTCGATCCCTCACTTTGCCTCATTCCCAGGGAATGAGGCCAGGGCCAGGACAGAGAGGGCTAGAATGGGTGATGGAACACCCAACATTCAGCTCCTCACACCTTATAAGGAGAGGATCCTGGTGCTGGCCGGCAAAGACCAGGGTGGCTTCCCTGGGGATGCCTAACCTTCACATCTCTGCAACTGAATAAGAATCATTGTCTAGTTCTGTGCAACTCTCCCATCAACACTGATGTTAGTGTGTCTGGTAGAGGCGAGAACATTAAGCCCTTTTTCGGCAGTGCAGTCTCGTTTTTGTTTCCTGGGGGGTACAACCCACCGATTCCGTGACCAGGAAGGTGGTTCCAAAAGTCATTTCCTCCTCCTCCTCCATCTCTGAGGAAGACAACACAAATACCTCAGAGTGAGCTCCAGCAGGACTCCCTCTTGCACTCCACAACCAATCAGATACTGGCATCTCTGTAAGTGCATGAGCTAGATTAGTGCTGGGATCACGTGCTTGTGGGCAACTCACCGTATGTCTCTGCTCCTGTTTGAGGAAAAAATGCCCCAGATCGTTGAAGCCCTGTGGAGCCTGCTCAGCCCCAGGCAGAAGAGGACCTCATGGTGTCAGCACAGTCCGACCCAGGAGCAGCAGGCAGGATTGGCAGGGGCACTGGGTCATGGTTACAGGACTGCTGCAATGGTGCTAGCACCATTCTGCATCTAAGTGCCTCTGTAAGGAGGTTGGTAGCTGCCATGGAGATCCAGGTCCAACATCCACAGAATCTGCTGATGTATGCACACAGGTTCCCTGCTGTAGCCATCTTCCATCTGGAAAAGAATAATTTGATTAGGGATAGTCAACACGGTTTTGTGAAGAGTAGGTTGTGCCTCACTAACCTTATTGAGTTCTTTGAGAAGGTGACAAAACAGGTGGATGAATGTAAAGTGGTTGATGTGACGTATATAGATTTCAGTAAGGCATGTGATGAGGTTCCCCATGATAGGCTATTGCAGAAAACACGGAGTTTCGAGATTGAAGGTGAGTTAGCAGTTTGGATCAGAAATTGGCTAGCTGAAAGAAGACGGAGGGTGGTGGTTGATGGGAAATGTTCATCCTGGAGCTCAGTTACCAGTGGTGTGCTGCAAGGATCTGTTTTGAGGCCACTGCTGTCTATCATTTTTATAAATGTTCTGGATGTGGGCATAGAAGGATGAGTTAGTAAATTTGCAGATGACACTAAGGTCGGTAGAGTTGTGGATAGTGCCGAAAGATAGTGTGGATTACAGAGGGACTTAGATAAGATGCAGACCTGGGCTGAGAAGTGGCAAATGGAGGTTAATGAGGAGAAGTGTGAGGTAGTTCACTTTGGAAGAAGTAACAGGAATGCAGAGTTCTGGGCTAATGATAAAATTCTTGGCAGTGTAAATGAACAGAGAGATCTTGGTGTTCAGGTGAATAAATTCCTGAAAGTTGCCACCCAAGTTGATAGAGTTGTTAAGAACGCATTTGGTGTATTGGTAATTATTGGTAGGAGGATTGAATTTCTGAGCCATGAGGTCAAGCTTCAGCTGTATAAGACACTGTTAAGGCCACATCTGGGGTATTGCGTGCAGTTCTGGTCACCACATTATAGGAAGGATGTGGAAGCTTTGGAAAGGGTTCAGAGGAGATTTACCAGGATGTTGTCTGGTATGGAAGGAAGGTATTATGAGGAAAGGTTGAGGGAACTGAGGCTGTTTCCTTAGAGAGAAGAAGGTTGAGAGGTGACTGAATTGAGACATATAAGATAATCAGGGGTTTAGATAGTGTGGACAGTGAGAGCCTTTTTCCTCGGATGGTGAAGGCTAACATGAAGGGACGTAGCTTTAAATTGAGGGGCAACAGATTTAGGACAGATATTGGGGGTAGTTTTTTCACCAGAGACTACCAAGGGAATAGAACGGCCTGCTTACAACAATAGTAGACTCGCCGACGTTAAGGGCATTTAAATGGGCATTGGACATACATATGGATAATAATGGAATGGCGTAGATTAGATGGGCATCACATTAATTTCACAGGTTGGTGCAACATTGAGGCCCAAAAGGCCTGTACTGCACTGTAACGTTCTAAGTTCTATGTTCTATGAGAAGGCAGAGTGGCTCATTGTTAATGCATTATCATGTTTGTTAATATACGTTTACCTTTCATCTTCAGCTGTGCGAGCTATGAAATTCCTGTCAAGCTGCATCTAAGTCAGAAGTCACACGGCACCAGGTTACAGTCCAACAGGTTGATTGAAAATCACAAGCTTTCGGAGCGTTGCTCTTTCGTCACTGATTTCACCTGATGACGGAACAGCGCTCTGAAAGCTTGTGGTTTCAGATAAACCTGTTGGAATATAATTTGGTGTCGTGTGACTTCTGACTTTGTCCACCCCCAGTCCATCACCGGCACCTCAATATCAAAGCTAAACAGTGAAGGTACAGTGCTTGACCTCTCAGTGTTACTCAAGGTGTAGAGCCCAAGGTCTGCTGAGTAACTCCTGCACAATATGTAGGTGATGGCACCTTGGAGATTCCTACTTTGGCATCTAGGATCAATCTGTTTAGAATGCATAACATTGCTCATGCATCACTGTCATTATGGTTATTGTTTCCTGATGCTGTGTGATGTGGTCATGAGTGTTTGGGGCCAGAGTCTGTATTGTGTGTTATAGGTTAATGTCAAACTACTCATTGCTTGTTGTTGTGCAAAGTGTCTTCCACCTGGACTGTACGGGTGTCTATGTGATGTTGTTGTCCTTTGCAGACCTCACGTCACTCAAACTTGAAGTTCTTCTCTGAAAGATTTACCCTACCCACTGTGGGTGTCAGTGGTAGCCATTTTCATCTACATTACTCATTTGTTATTTACAGTGCCATATAAAGGAACAGAGGTTATTCCTCAGAGAGTAAGTGTCAGCTTTAGATTGATACCTTGGTGAATTCCCAAATGTACACATTTCCTTCTTGGGTGGCCTCTCCGTCAACACTTTGATCATCTCCATGCTCCTGCCCTTGATGTACTGCACTTGGGAACCCTTGACTGAAGGCTGTCTCCCTCGAATTGACTGAGCACTACTCCCCTTAGAACTTGAAACCAAGCCATTAGCTTCAAACACATGCAGTGTTATTGCTGCAAGTATGACTGGCACATGTGTGCAGGTGGGAGATTGATGTAACATGGTTTCGTACTGCGTTATGCCAATCAACTTGAGTGATCATACCTGGCAAGCTGCTTGCCTTTGTGTTAAAAGGTAAGCAAGACAGAATGACTGTGAGTCTCTAATGTGTAGCTGAAGGAGCAAATGGTAAAAAGGTGAGACAAGGAGGCCGTGGATATTGAAGAAAGCATGACGTGAATAAGCACTAACAACACAAGCAAGCAGAAGACAAGGAGAGGCCTTTAATTTAGTTTATAATCAAAGAATGACCCTTGAAGATCGAAAATTCTGCAAACATTTAAAATGTTAAAAGCTAGAATAGTATACTTGTAATGCCACTGGATGGATTATCCTGAAATCCAAGGTAGAATAGAATAGAAATTTATTGTCACTGTATTTTTACAAGAAAAGCTTTTATAGGTCTTCCCATCATAGCGCCTACATCAATGACATGCCTAATAGTTTTAAAAAGGCAAAATGAAGACCAAGTTCATCACATTCTGTTTGTGGCTCCTAGGCTCTTGGAAAGTCAATTCAGGAATGATGGAATACCCGGAAGATGCAGCTGGGATGAGACCACCATTCCGAGGCAAGACTGCCATTCTGAGATCAGACCACCATTCCGAGACAAGATTGCCATTCCGAGACAAGACCACCATTCCGAGACCAGACCACCATTCCAAGACAAGACTGCCATTCCGAGACCAGACCACCATTCCGAGACGAGACCACCATTCCAAGACAAGACTGCCATTCCGAGATGAGACCACCATTCCGAGACAAGACTGCCATTCCGAGATCAGACCACCATTCCAAGACCAGACCACCATTCCAAGACAAGACTGCCATTCTGAGACCAGACCACCATTCCGAGATGAGACCACCATTCCGAGACAAGACTGCCATTCCGAGATCAGACCGCCATTCCGAGACAAGACTACCATTTCAAGACGAGACCACCATTCCAAGATGAGACCACCATTCCGAGATGAGACCACCATTCTAAGACAACACTGTCATTCCAAGAGAAGACCGTCATTCCGAGATGAGACCACCATTCCGAGATGAGATTGCCACAGGATCATGCTCTGATTTCAAATCATTTCAAATCCCACCGTGGTAACTGGCAGGCACCCCAAAAGTTGGTTAACTTTGCTACTGAATCTGGAATTGAAAACTCGTCTCAATGAAGGTGACTCTCAAACTATCATCGAATGTTGTAAAGACCTGTCTGGCTCACCAATATTCACTGAAGGACATTCAGCCTTCCTCACCTGGCCTGGCCTACATGTGACTCCAGACACACAGCAATGTAGTTGACCTTTAACTGCCTTTTGAAATGCCCTAGCTCACTGCTCAACTGAAGGGCAATTAGGAAACAACAACAAATTTTGACTTTTCCAGTAATGGCCACCTCTCATGACAGAACAAGTGATAAGAGGGATTTCAAATACAATTAAATGATGAATAATTTTCTAATAACAGTCCATTGAATTATAAATATTCCCAGATCATAAAGAAAAGATTTCTGTCTTTACCTTTGACTCTACAGTAACCCCCAGCCTAACTTTAGACAGTAGAATCTCTATTTTTGTTCCTTTCTTTTATTTATATGTGGGATGTGGGCATCACTGGCTGGTCAGCTCTTACTGCCCATCCCTAGTTGCCCTCTGATAGGATGCAGCTGTCACTGACAAGGTTTTTGCTTGTTCATAATTGGCCCTGAACTGATAGGATTGCCAGTCACTTCAAAGGGCAGTTGAGGGTCAATCACATTGCTGTGGGTCTGGAGCCACATGTAGATCAGATCAGGGAAAGAATGCAGATTTCCTTCCATCAGGGACATTAGTGAACCAGATGGGATTTCTCAACAATGGAGGGTAGCATCATGTCACCATCACAGAAATCAGAGTTTATTAAACATGAATGCCATGGTGAGATTCAAATTTATGTTCTCAGAACTTTAAACTGTGTCTCCAGGTCACTCGTCCAATGGCATCCCTCCATCACCAATGTCCTCCTTAAATCATTATAATTTAGGAAAAGGTACTTAAACATTCACGAAATGGTTATCTTCCCTCTGCCATACTCGTAAGGTTCCAATATTCAGCCTTACTCTAAATCCCATTGCGCACATTCCTGTAGTCTCTTCCCTCATTCTGTCATGGGTGTCACAGGTAGGCCCAGCATTTATAGCTTGCCTCTAACAAGAACTCATGAGTGGCCAGGCCAGTAGGTAAAGTCAATCACGTTGCTGTGGATGGTCAGATATTAGACAACTAGATGGTTCCTTACAGACAACATTTTCAAAACCACTTTGAACTCCAAATTTGATTCAAATGCCACTAACTGCCCTGATGGGATTTAAATAAAAACCAAAAGTACTGCAGACGCTGGAAATCAGAGACAAAAGCGGAAATTGCTGGAAAAGCTCAGCATGTCTGGCAGCTTCTGTGGAGAGAAACCAGAGTTAACATTTTGGGTCCTTCCTCAGAATGGGAAGCCAGAGACAAAAACGGAAATTGCTGAAAAAGCTCAGCACGTCTGGCAGCTTCTGTGGAGAGAAACCAGAGTTAACATTTCGGGTCCTTCCTCAGAATGGGAAGCCTCTGGCTCAGACTCACCAGTTCCGAGGAAGCATCACCGGACCCGAAACATTAACTCTGATTTCTCTCCATAGACACTGCCAGACCTGCTGAGCTTTTTCCAGCAACTTCTGGTGGGGTTTAAACCCATGCTTCCAGAGCATTAATCTCAACCTCTGCATTACTAGTCGAGTGACATGACTACCACACAAGCACCTTTCCCCAGTGAATGCATAAAAATGAAAGTATTCCAGAATTTATCATGACAATATTGGGGAAGCAGTGAGATGTTTTTTTTTGTATTTTTCCATTGCAAGTTTTAATTATCTACAGATCTGATTTCCCAGGCCCACACATACACAAAAATAGAGCCAAAAGAAATTATATTTTGACACTTACTAAAATGTTCAATATTCACACATGTAAACAAGATTTAGATAGGTTTAGAATCTGCATCACATGCTTATTAATGTCACGATGAAGCAAACGCAATGAACAAATAAAGCACGTAGGCCTAAATGTCCCAGGAGTCTTTGATGGTGTCAGAAGTTTGGGTCGTTAGCACTATTGGCTAGCAGAGATATATGCTACTAACTCCATTAGATTTGTAGGATCAACTAATGACTGAGATGGTCACTTGATAGCCAGACAGGACTGGGTGCAAAATGAGCCCAGAATAGATGAGTCTCAAAGATCTCAAGAGAATCAAGGTTTTTCTGACTAATCTGCTGGAATGAATATTCGGGATCCCTTAGATAAGAGGCATATTAGAACTGGAAAATGTAACTTTTGGAACGGGGAAATCTAAGGAAATTTAAAACAGAGAGAAAAATGAAACAAGCTGGTGAAATATTTGCGATGATAAAGCTTACTTGTTAAAATGTAAAGGTCAGTCGCAAACTGGAGGAAGAATACCTCACCTTCTGCCTCGGGTTCATCCAACCATATGGCCCTAACAAAGAGTTCACCAGTTTCCAAATCTCCTCACCACCCCATCCTCCCCCTCATCCCAGGTCCAGGCCTCCCTCTCCGCCTCACCCCTCTGACCTGACCTAACCTGTCCACCTTCCTTCCCACCTATCTGCTCCACCCTTCCCACTGACCAATGACAATCACCTCCGACCTGCATGTACCTATTGCCATTCCACCCACCTTTTCTCTAGCTCCATCCCCTCCCTCAACTGATTTTGCAGCCTCCTTCCCCCTCCCCCCAGTCAAAACCCTTGATAAAGGGTTTTGTCTGAAACATCGACTCCCCTACTCCTCTGATGCTGCCTGGTCTGCTGTGCTGTTTCCAGCTCCACACTTTATCGACTCTGACTTTCCAGCATCTATAGTCCTTACCATCTCAGAAAAAGGGTCATAACTTGCCAATTTAATTTAATTTAATTGTCTAACAATGCACGGGCAGCAGCTTAGTGCATAGTTTGCGTAACGTCTCTAGAGCTTCAATATTCTTCCCCACAATGTGGATCCAATATTGTACACAGTGGTCTATATGAAACCTCATTAAGGATGCATAAAATATCATTATAAACTTTTGGTTTTTTTATCATCTACATCACTTGGGATCAAACATGGAATTTCATTTGTTTTGTTGTGTATTTGCCTCTACCAATCTGATGTGCTTCCTTTAATGTTCTGCTGACATTCCCAATCCCACCGAATCCCCAGCCATTTCACATCACAAAGCCCACTTCCATTTAGGGCACAATTAAGGTAATCATTCTCAAAATGCAGCACCTCAGGCCACGTGACAATGAACTCAGCCTCCAATGTGTGGTGCTGAAAAAACACAGCAGGTCAGGCAGCATCCGAGGAGCAGGAGAATCGATGATTCAGGCGTAAGCCCTTCACCTGCTGTACTTTGCCAGCACCACACTCTTGACTCTGATCTCCACTTTCTCCTAATGAACTCAGCCTGCCACATTTTAATCCATTCTTCCATTTTATCACCTTTGCATTTCTGGCATTGTGTCTTTTTAATAAATCCTTCTTGAGATGGGGACATCACTGGCAAGGCCAGCATTTGTCACCCATTTCTAAATTCCTTTGTACATGCTAGGCCATTTCAGGTGGCAGTTCAGAGTTAACCACATTGTTCCGGGTCTGGCAATACCCTCATGGGATTTGAACCCATAGCCTCAGAGCATTAGCTAGGGTCTCTGCATTGGTAATCTAAGCACTGACCACCATCTCGCCCAGCTCAACAAGTCCCATTACTGAGACATTAATGACGTTGCAATAGGAAATGAACCTACCCATTCAATACATTCATCCGGCAGCTGTTGAGTGCCCCAGTGGAGGAATGGCCAATGAAACCCCACTGAAGGGTCTCACCATGAGGCTGTTCTAGATTAGAGGAAAGTAGGGTATGCTCTTGCACCAGGGTTTCTGCAGGATCCATTCCTTTGGTCACTTAACAAGGAATTTCAGGTCAAATATGAGTAGGGAAATATTTGCTGCCAATTCATTAACTCTGCACACTAAACAATGCCTAGTTCTGTTGCTGGTCCAATACAACCCAATGAGGTAAAGACGATCAAACAGACCCATCTGTGGCACCAAGGCTTTTTTTTTCAGTGTTGATAATCTTTGATCTTCAGGTGGCAATTGAAGACCACAAACGCAGGCTCGAATTTAGCCAGAAACCCAGGATCATTGACCCTCTTGATTTTACGGACAATGAAATGGTTATTTGCAAATTCCTGTGGCCTTACATTGCATTGACCACAGAGCAAAACGCTATGGTCTAATCCAGATTTGAAATTTCCTGGAGATGAATGTTGGGAGTGCTACAAAACGATTGTAAAATGTGATGTTCTTCCAATACAAACCTTCCAAAACAAAAGGACATTTTGACTTCTCTTTATTTCTTCCTGTCACTCTCAGAAGTAGTTATGGAGTCTTTTGTTGCTGCATGGTTTATTGTCGTGATTCTTTTGTGCAATAAAGTATTGTTTTCTAGGGCACACCAACAAAATCCATCTCCTACTTTAAGCAGCTTTGGAAGTCTTCTCTTCAGAAGTTTTCAGTTGAATTTCCACAATGAAGAAAATGTAAAAAATAAAACCTGCTGAATAATTAAAAAGTTAAAATCATTTGCACAAATGCTGTTACTTACCATCTGAAAATAGAACGAGCAAAACAAAAAAAGAAAATTACCTTTAAAATGTAGAAAATAAGAAAACAGATGTGTTCTAGATTTAAATAACTTAGACATTTTAAACATAGACAAGAGGAGCAGGAGGCTATTCAACCTATCAAACCAACTCCACACTTCAATATAATCATGGCTGATCATCTAACTCATACAGTTACACAGCACACAAACAGACCCTTTGGTCCAACCAGTTTATGTTGACCATAATCCCAAACCAAATAGTCCCACCTGCCTGTGCCGGGCCCATATCCCTCCAAACCTTTCCTATTCATGAACTTATCCAAATATCTTTTAAACATTGCAACTGTACCTGCATCCATCACGTCATCTGAAAGCTCATTCCACACACGAACCACTCTCTGTGTAAAACATTTGTCCCTCATATCTTTTTTTAAATCTTTCTCCTCTCACCTTAAAGATACTCCCTCTAGACTTGAAACTCCCCATCCAAGGGGAAAGACACCTGCCATTCTGTGCAAAAATATCAAGTATCAAAATAATCAAAATGTTATCTTAACTTAATTAAAAATTGTGTCAGGCATCAGCAAAGGGATAATGTGTTCGGCCCACAAGAAATTCTGCATTTCTAAATTTTTGCTCATTTAACTTTCATGTCTTGAGTGAGATATTTTTAATTTAATTTACTCAAGGAATATGTATTCACAGAGAGTTAAACTGAATTTTCTAGCTTTATGAACCTTGCCTACTTGTTATCACATGGTCACTTTGTGGATTTGCTGGGGGTTTGATGCACCCAATATTACATAGAAACATAGAGAAGATAGGAGCAGGAGGAGGCCATTCGGCCCTTCGAGCCTGCTCCGCCATTCATCACGATGATGGATGATAGTCCAACTCAATAGCCTAATCCTGCTTTCTCTCTATAACCTTTGATCCCTTTCACACCAAGTGCTAGATCTAACCACCTCTTGAATTAATTCAATGTTTTACTACCTTCTGTGGTAGTGAATTCCACAGGCTCACTACTCTTTGGGTGAAGAAATGTGTCCTCTTTCATAATCAAAAACAGAAGGTGCTAGAGAAACTCAGCAGACATACGAGCACTGTTGGAGGGAGAAAGAGTTAAAATTTCAGGTTCAGAAATGACTCTTCTTCCAGACTGAAAGGGATTGGACAAACAGGAGATTTTGTTCAGGAGAAAAAGTGGGAGGAGCAAGTGCAACAGAGGCCTTTGGCAATTTAGGACTGAGTTGAGGAGAAATTACTTCACTCAGAGAGTGGTGAGCCTGTGGAAATCACTACCACAGAAAGTGACTGAGACCAAAACATTGAAGGTTTTGAAGAAGGAATTTGAAATAGTTCCTGGTGTATGGGGAGAAAACAGGAAGAAGACACTGAGTTGGATGATCAGCCATGGTTATATTGAATGGTGGAGTAGGTTTGAAGGGTAGAATGGCCTACTCCTCCTCTTCTTTTCTGTGTTTCTATGTCAGAAATGAATCATCGAATCCCTCCAATGTGAAAACAGGCCATTTGGCCCAACAAGTCCACTCCGATCCTCTGAAGAGTAGCCCATCCAGACCCATTACCCCAACCTATATTTACCCCTATCTAATGCACCTAACCTACACATCCCTGAACACTACGGGCAATTTAGCATGGCCAGTTCACCTAACCTGTACATCTTTGGACTGTAGGAGGAAACCAGAGCACCCAAAGGAAACTCATGCAGACACAAGGAGAATGTGCAAACTCCACACAGACAGTCACCCGAGTATGGAATTGAACTTGGGTCTCTGGCACTGTGAAGCAGCAAGGCTAACCACTGAGCCACTGTACCACCCTAAATGACTGTGGGGTATCATTTGGAAGTCAAAGGCCTTGTGAGTTCTGGGCTACCGAAGCTCTCTTATATGAGTGAAAGGGCATGTTCCTTGGCCTCACACACAGGAGGCCACAGGTTCAATGGGAAAGGGGATGAGGAGACACTCCAGAGCAGCAGGAATGTGCTGTCTCAAGCTCTCTGTGGAGGTGTTCAATGGCATTGCTCTGAAGAGCAGTCATACAGGAGGTCAATGTATATCACCCGCCCTGTCCTTTCCTTCGAAGCTACTGTCCTATACAACTCACTGGCAATGGCTACCCCAATCCCACGCTCACTCAGCTTTGACCTGGAGTCCCTCAACGAATCAGTGAACGGCGAGTGAATTATCAGCAAGAGCTATTGCTTCCAGTAGCACTGCTCTCAATGTAATGTTTGGTTTGCTGGTTCCCAAGAAGATAGAACATCCAGCCTTCGAGGACTGGATCATAGGAAAAGTCCATGAGTGGCCCTTTAACTGTCTTTAAGTGCACCCCCGACCCCCCCACCCCCCCCAAACACAGCATAGGATTAATGGCGGGATGGCTTCTCTGATCAGTAGTGGAAATTCTTATCAGGACAATTAAAGCCTGGCCAATGCCTTCCTGCCCCCAGACATGCTTCTAGCACAGGGGTGGGGAGCCTTTTCACATTGGAGTGCCATATGTTGCTTGACCAAGATCCTATTAGGCCGCATGCTGAGAATTTAACATATGCGACAAAATGTCATATTTTTGTCGACATATTTGCTAATTTTAATTAAAGCTGGCTATTATATCAGAACTTTAAACAAAATAAAAATTCAGCATGACACATTTATTTCTTTGACAAAGTTTATATTAGATCTAATAATATATTCTTTTTGACATGACTCAGTTACCAATAAAAGTTTTTTAAATGGTACACAGATTTTAAAAGGCGGATTTAGGATTTGCAGAAGGTTGCAACTAGTACATTGGTTAGGCCACTGTTGGAATATTGCGTGCAATTCCGGTCTCCTTCCTATCGGAAAGATGTTGTGAAACTTGAAAGGATTTACAAGGATGTTGCCAGCGTTGGAGGATTTGAGCTAAAAGGAGAGGCTGAACAGGCTGAGGCTGTTTTCCCTGGAGCGTTGGAGGCTGAGGAGTGACCTTATAGAGGTTTACAAAATTATGAGGGACATGGATAGGATAAATAGACAAAGTCTTTTCCCTGGGGTGGGGGAGTCCAGAGCAGAGGGCATTGGTTTAGGGTGAGAGGGGAAAGATATAAAAGAGACCTAAGGGGCAACTTTTTCATGCAGAGGGTGGTACATGTATCGAATGAGCTGCCAGAGGGAGTGATGGAGGCTGGTATAATTGCAACATTTGAAAGGCATTTGGATGGGTATATGAATAGGAAGGTTTTGGAGGGATATGGGCCAGGTGCTGACAGGTGAGACTATATTGGATTGGGATATCTGGTTGGCATGGACAGGTTGGACCAAATACTCTGTTCCGTGCTGTACATCTCTATGACTCTATGACTCTAGTACCCAAAACACCGTAAATTCCCCACTCCTGTTCCAGCAAATGCATTTAGCCTAGATTCAACACTGAAGTTGAGCAGACTACTGTTGAGTTTTGTTTTACCCTCCACGCCAACCCCCCCCCACCCCAAAAATGATTCCAATCTCTCCGTAACTCCATGATGATGTCTATCCCCAATCCATCTTCTCAGCTTCTGTCACTTTACCTTCTTCTGTTAATTTACATCCATCTGTATGATTGGATGGTGCCTGAAATCTTTTAGTTGATGTAATCTCCTGGGCCACATCACAGGCTTCCTATTTTCAGGCACTTTTATCACCCTTTAATCTGTTCAGTGTTCTGTTTATTTTTAGATAAGTTTAAACATTCCTCACTCAGAGTGATTGGCTGCATTGTGGGATTGGGAAGTTTTCAGCTTCAGTACTTATTGATGTCAAAGTTTCAGCTGGGTGTCTGTTCAGTCTATGAAAAGAAATTAATGTGCATTAAAAGGTCTACCACCAACAGCACTCTGACAAGAAAAGATGAAAAATAAGGTGCTCTTAAAAGTAAGAGAAAACCAAACTCCCTGTTGTGAATACAGAAACCTTGCAGCTCCAAAGGCTGGAATTACTCATGAAAAATTGATGCATTATGTTTTGTACAGTTACATTAGCATTTTGCAGATCAGTTTGAGAACTGCTTCAAGAGGTTGGGCAAGAAGGAAACCCTTAATTTCAGACATGGAGAAGAATGAGTGAGGCAATTGTAGAGTTTAATTATTTAAAAACTTTAATTAAAATGACTTGAATTATACATGAATGGCTCTTTGAAATGACACGGCTACGTTGGCTAACAAATAATCATTGATCAGTGTCAAAGCCTTGCCATGTGAAAAAAAATTGTCATTTCACTATCAGAAACCTTACGGCATCCAAATGCTTACAGATTTTGAAAGTTGATGAGAGATGGATGATCTAGATGACAAAACATTGCCAGCCATGTTCATTTGCAGCACGCCATTGCCAAAGGGATCGAAGGCTGTCAGTTCAAATCGAACTTCAGAGACTTTAACCCATAGTCACTGCAGTGCTGAGAGAGTGCTGCACTGTCTGAGGGTCAGTGCTAAGAGAATGCTGCACTGTCTGAGGGTCAGTACAGAGAGATCACTGCACTGTCCAAGGGTCAGTACTGAGAGAGTGCTGCACTGTCCGAGGGTCAGCGCTGAGAGAGTGCTGCACTGTCCGAGGGTCAGTATTGAGAGAGTGCTGCACTGTCCGAGGGTCAGTGTTGAATAGTGCTGCACTGACCAAGGGTAAATGCTGACACAGTGCTGCACTGTGTGAGGGTCAGTGCTGAGAGAATGCCGCACTGACCAAGGGTCAATGCTGAGGGAGTGTTGTACTGTCTGAGGCTCAGTTCTGAGAGAGTGCTGCACTGTTCGAGGATCAGTGCTGAGAGAGTGCTGCACTGTCCGAGGGATAGTCTTTCAGACAAGAAGTTAAAACAACTCCCTGTCTGCCCTCTGAATTAATGTAAAAGAATCAAAATTTGATCATTGAGCTGTAGAGTCTCAATGCTGTCCCTGTCAATATTTATCACTGAAACAGATGATTCAGTTTTACCACATTCCTGTTTTACCATTTTCCTGCTTATGAGGTTTTGCTGCCCACAAGTTGCCTGTCGTATGGTAATTGTTGTAACATAGAGCATAGAACAGTATAGCACAGTACAGACGCTTCAGCCCTTGATGTTTTGCCGACCTTTTTTCCTACTCTAAGATCAGACTAAACTATGTACCCTTCATTGTACTGTCTTCCATGTGCCTATCCAAGAGTCGCTAAATGTCCCTAATGTACCTGACTCTACTATCAGTGTTCTGCATCCTGTCAATGTCCTGTTGCAATCTACAGCAGCCCTTTGCACTATCTACCACTCCACCAACGTTTGTGTCATCGGCAAACTTACTAACCCACCCTTCCAACTCGTCATCTAAGTCATTTATAAAAATCACAAAGGGCAGAGGTCCCAGAACTTATCCCTGCAGAACACCACTGCTCATAGTCACATAGTGCGGAAACAGACCCTTTGGTCCAGCCAGTCCATGCTGAACATAATCCCAAACTAAACTAATCCCATTTGCTTGCACATGTTCCTCCAAACTTTTCCTATTCAGGTACTTATCTTTTAAATGTTGTCACCGTGCCCGCGTCCACTACTTCCTCAGGTCCAGTTCTGGTCACCCTACTAAAGGAAAGATACAGAGGATTTGGAAAGGGTGCAAAGAAGGTTTACCAGGATGCTGCCTGGACTGGGGGCTTGGCTTATGAAGAAAGGTTGAATAAGCTCGGACTTTTCTCTCTGGAGAGAAGGAGGAAGAGAGGAGACCTGATAGAGGTGTACAAAATAATGAGAGGAATAGTTAGAGTCAATAACCAGAGACTTTTCCCCAGGCAGGATTGTCTGGTACGAGAAGTCACAGTTTGAAAATATTAGGAGGAAGGTATAAAGGAGATGTCAGAGGTAGGTTCTTTATGCAGAGAATTGTGAATGCATGGAATGCGTTGCCAGCGGTGGTGGTGGAAGCAGAGTCATTGGGGCCATTTAAGCGACTGCTGGACATGCACATGGATAGCAGTGAGTTGAGGGGTGCGTAGGTTAAGTTACTATATTTTACATTAGGATTAAATCTCGGCACAACATGGTGGACCAAAGGGCCTGTTCTGTGCTGTACCTTTCTATGTTCTATGTTCTATGTAAGTTCATTCCAGAAGCAAACCAGCCTCTGTGCAAAACGTTTGCCCCAATTTTTTAAAAACACCTCTCTCCTCTCACTTTAAAAGTATATCTTTCATCTTGAATTGCCCCATCCTAGGGAAAAGACACCTACCATCAACCCTAACTTTATCCCTCATGGTTTTATAAATCTCTTCATGGTCATCTCTCAACCTCCTACCATAATTTTTATAAAGAGCCTAAGTTTTAGGGAAGAACAACGTGACAGGATTTCACATTTTAAGACTTTTACTGGAGCAAACAAACAAAAATCTATTTTTTGATTTGCCAGGACTGATGTACAAAGAGATACTGGATCAGTCAAGACTGTATTCACTGCAGTTTAGATGAATGAGGGGGGACCTAGTATAAATCTATAACCGAACTGGATAGGCTAAACAGAAGAAGGATGTTCTCAAAACTGAGGAGTCAAGAACCAAGGGTCACAGTTTAAGGATATAGGGTAAGTCATTTAGGACTGAGATGAGGAGAAATGTCTGCACCCAGGGAATAGTGAGGCTGTGGAATTCTCTACCACAGAAAGCAATTGAGGCCAAAACATTGAAAATTTGCAAAAAACGTTAGATATAGTCCTTAGGGCGTATGGAATTAATACTATGTGGAGAAAGTGGGAACAGAGTACTGAGTTGGTTGATCCACCATGAGCATATTTAATGACGAAGCAGGTTTGAAGTTTGGAATGGCCTACTCTGACTCGTATTTCTATGCTTCGATGTAAACATCACTTAGTCAGCAAAGTCACATTAAGAAATATTTTCCCCCATTAACGAATCAAAAACTCCTTGCTATGTTTAAATGTTATCCTACACTAGCAGCAGAAAGGTATCCATATAAATAAAGGTCCCAAGCTCCACTTGGCTAATCTTCAGATTGCTTTCTCCAATCCACACCAAGACAAGTCTCTGAATGACATGTTGAAAGATCTTTCATTCAAAGTCCTAGATATCACTGAATCGACTTCCAGCAATTAATACATTGTTTAGTGACTCCCTGGGCTTCACAATCTCTCTAGGTCCCACCTTTTCATTCTATTGGGATCTGTTTGGTGGCTAATGCAAGAACAGGTTTGTGCCTTGCCAAGCACAGAAGCAGCTATTTTCGGTCTTCTTCTCCAGGTCTCTATGTCTGAAAGTCTGTGTCCACTGAGACCAGTTGCCCCTCTTTTGTATCCAAGGTGTGAAAACTAACGCTTCAATTACTGTCAATTTCAGCTGTTGTCACCATCCCCTTGGGAGTCAAATCATAAGGGTCTGTGCCTGGACTCTTTTATCTGAAATTTAAAGAAACATTTTAAAACATGACAGTGTAATAAAGTCTTGCATTTGCAACAATGCTCTGCCAAGCATTGGAAAGCCCTGAGCTTGCTAGGGGCGCTGCAAGTTCTCATTGTCACTCTGAAGGTTGGAATTGCATCTTCCCTTGTGATGGAGTGTGAATATCCTTTGTCTTAAGGACTATAAAATAATTTATTAGTTTCTAAATAACTCCCTTCACTTCTTTGAGTAGCTTACTCTCGGATATAAGTGCTCTCAAGAATAATTAGACGCCTCCCATTATGTGTCCACGGATTCTTTTGGGATGTGAGTGAGAAGATTTTGTATCAGTGTAACAGAAAATGTTATCCTGAGATTGGGGTTAGGGCAGAGGATTAAAATCTTCATGTCTCTCTATAATTTTATCTGTGAATGATTGACATTGATATAGGATGGCAAACATGATATTTATCCCCAGCACTCAGATCCCTCAGTTTTGGTGAGCACATAACCACCATTGCTCTAAAAACACACATGAATCTGTTTTTTTAATGTCAAGTTTTATTTCATAAGGCTTGATGTGTTTCTGAGGAACAGTCACTGGAGCTAAAACATTAGCTCTGCTTTCTCTCCACAGATGCTGCCGGATCTGATGAGTTTCTCCTAGTAATTGCCATTTTTGTTTCATTTCCATTGTGTTCACAGAGTCATGGAGTGTCTACAGTGTGTAAAGTGACCAATCAGTCCATCGAGTCTGCACTGACCCTTTGAACAGTATCTCACCCAGCCCCAGCTCCTCACCCTACCCCTGTAATATCATATTTACTGTGACTAACATCTATACTAGACAGGGTAGATGCAAGAGGATGCTCCTGATGGTGGGTGCATCCAGAACCAGGGCTCACAGTCTGAGGATTCAGAATGGACCATTTAGGACGGAGATGGGGAGACATTTCTTCACCCAAAGAGTGAGGAGCCTGTGGAATTCATTGCCACAGAACACCATTGATGCCAAAACATTGAATGTATTGAAGAGGCAGCTAGATGTAACACTTGGGGTGAATGGGATCAAACGTTATGGGTGAGAAAGCAGGATTAGGCTATTGAGTTGGACAATCAGTCATGATCATGATAAATGGTGGAGTAGATTCAAATGGTTTCCAATCCATCTAGTCTGCACATCATAAGCACTACAGGCAATTTAGCATGACCAATCCACCTACCCTGCACAGCTTTGGACTGTGGGAGGAAACCCACACAGACCCAAGAAGAATGTGCAATCTCTACAGACGGACAACCGAGGCTGGAACTGATCCTGGTTCCACGTCACTGTGAGGCAGCAGTGCCAACCACTGAGCTTCCATGATGCCCTAGAAAGGTACATCCTTATTCTGCCCAAACCCAGAATTGAACCAGGGAGCTTTAGATCTTCAGTCTAATGGTCTCCCAACTGAGCTATTTTCACTGACTTAAGTTTTCTTAATTTTCCTGTTTTTTATTGGATGTACATTTATATCTATGGGCTAAATTGTTTGGTTATGTAGGAGTTACACTGAGTTTTTTGGAGAGCTTTTTGCAGTGAGGTCGTGTAAGATTTCTGGCAATCTCTTATCGAATCCAGCTCACTACCTCCTCTGCAACTATAGTATTTCTCTCATCAGATTCTAGACCCATCTTACCATGTACTGTTCCCAGAACAATCTGCCGCTCATTAGATACCTACTGAAAGACCACCATCCCTGTATTTAAAAGGCTGCTGTGCACCCAGACACACACTGGCATTCTGAAAACTCTCTACACAGTGACAGTTAGACAGTGCCAAGATGTCGGAGAAAGGGAAGATGGCACTGTGATACTCTGACAGAGACCTGGTGGTCCTTGTTGGTGGGATAGTGCAAAGGAAGGGCACCCTCTATCCAGATGGCACAGGATTGGTATGTTTGGTGAAATGCTAATGACAATAAGGCATAATGAGACAGGTTGTAGCACTGATAAATTGTTTAAGAAGCTATAATCCAGTTTAACAACAAATGTGTAGAAGAAGTAACAAGTTTATATCGATGTTAAAATAGGCCTCACTGGGTTCCCACAAGATGCCGCCACAAATCTCATCATAGTTCGTATTGTTCAGATGCCTTTAAAATTCCATCCATGATCACCTGAGACTATCTCTTTTTTTCAGGTTTATCAGTTGAATTTAAAGACCACCAGGATGGGATTTGAACTCCTATCCTCAGAGTATTAGCCTGAGATTCTGGATTAACCAGTCCAGTGACAGAATCATTAATGCCATTATTGACCATTTTCCTCAACCAGACCTGCCCTTATAGATTTGTGCAATTAGAATCCAGGTCCCTCTGCTCGCTTCCTTTATTTTATGTCACCTTTTCCTGTCATGAGGTGCACCCTTCCTGCATTGCCCCTGTCTAGTCCTGTTAGAATTTAAGGGTTTCTATGAGATCTTCCCTCATTCTTCTAAGTTCCAGTGAATATAATCCTCACCGATCCAATGCCTCCCTACGTCAGTCCTGCCATCACTGGAATCGTTCTGCCCCACTTCTGTCGCATTCCCTGAACGACCGGAAAACTCGACCTCAGAAAAGGCGATCAAAACTGCACACAGTACCAAGTGTGGTCTTGCCAAAAATCTGTATAGTTACAGCAAGACATCCCTGCTCCAGCACTCAGATTGATTTGCTATGAAGGGCAATGTATCACTTATTTTTTTAACTGTCTATTGCACCTGATGCCAGGGTTGGAGGATTTGAGATATAGGGAGAGGTTAAATAGGCTGGGGCTGTTTTCCCTGGACCCTTGGAGGCTGAGGGGTGGCCTTATAGAGGTTTATAAAATCATGAGAGGCATGGATAGGATAAATGGACAAAGTCTTTTCCCTGGGGTGGGGGAGGAGAAAGTGAGGCCTGCAGATGCTGGAAATCAAAGCGGAAAATGTGTTGCTGGAAAAGTGCAGCAGGTCAGGCAGCATCCAAGGAGCAGGAGAATCGACGTTTCGGGCATGAGCCTTTCTTCAGGAATGGGGTGGGGGAGTCCAGAACTAGAGGGCATAATTCTAGGGTGAGAGGGGAAAGATATAAAAGACACCTAAGAGGCAACTTTTTCACCCAGAAGGTGGTACATGTATGGAATGAGCTGCCAGAGGAAGTGGTGGAGGCTGGTACAATTGCAACATCTAAAAGGTATCTGGATGGGTATATGAATAGGAAGTGTTTGGAGGGATATGGGCCGGGTGCTGGCAGGTGGGACTAGATTGGGTTGGGATATCTGGTCAGCATGGACGGGTTGGACCAAAGGGTCTATGACCTGTAAGGGCACCCAGATCTCATTGCACCTCCCCCTGTCCCAGTCTATAACCAACCAGATAATAATCGGCATTCCTGTTTTGGCTCCCGAAGTGGATAACTTCATATTTTTCCACGTTGCAGTTTTTCCACTCAATCAACCTGTCTAAATCACACTGACCAAATTACTGTATTCTTCTCCTGGCTTCCCCTATCCCCTCACATCTTTGTACCATTTGCAAACTTGGAGGTATTACGTTTAGTTCCCTCAGCTAAATGATTAATAGGTATTGTGAATAGCTGGGACCCAAGCACTGAACCCTCTGATACCTCACTGATCATTGGAAAATAATCCATTTATTCCGACTCTTTATTGCCTGTCTGATGACCAATTCTTTCTCCATGTCAGTACGCTACTCCCACAATTTCCATGTAATTTAACTTTACATGCTAATCTCTTCTATCAGTCAATGTGCATGCACATAGGGACATAGCAGGTAACAGAAATCTTGGTGAAGCAATGTTATCATTTTAATCAATGGATTATTGAAAACGCCAATGGAGGCTTTGAATTTTGCCAGGTACAAGGGTTTTCCAAAGCACAAGACTCTTGGGTTTCACAAACAATGACCCATCCACTTGCCAATCTGCATCAGATTGCATTGAGGCAACTCATTGCACTGCATGTTGGGTGCCTGATAGCAGAGGCAAGTACACAATGATGTTACTGTCTCACTGGATAGCAAAGCAGCTGCACCCTTTAATGATCCCAGAATACATTCCATCTTGAGTTACCATGAGAGGCTGCAGAGACAGCATTGGGCTAAGTACCAGATTATGACCAAAACGTCAATTCTCCTGTTCCTCGGATGCTGCCTGATTGGCTATGCTTTTCTAACACCACACTTTCGACTTTGATTTTCAGCATCTGTAGTCCTCACTTTCTCCTTTATCAACTGATACTTTGGTTAAGGCTGTTGTCAATGTGCGGATTTCATTATATGTATGGTTGGCAGTTGAATATGAATATCACATTCAATGTAGGCTCAAGGCTTGGGAAACAGGGCTGTATTAGATCCAGTAAGTGGCATCCAGACTGTAAGGGGTACAATGTGCAAGGACAGGGCCACTGTGCAGAGGTTGTGGCAGGACCAGAGATCCTTGATTTCTCTCCAGGCTCCTGGTTACATAGAACATAGAACAGTACAGCACAGTACAGGCCCTTCAGCCCTTGATGGTGTGCGGACATTTTATCCTACTCTCGGATCAAACTAACCTACGGACCCTTCATTTTAATATCATCCGCGTGCCTATTCAAGTGTTACTTCAGTGCCCCTAATGTATCTGACTCTATCACTGCTGGCAGTGCATTCCATGCACCCACCACTCCCTGTGTAATGAATCTACCTCTGACATTTCCCCAAAACCTTCCTCCCATCAACTTAAATGATGTCTCCTTGTGATAGACATTTCCACCCTAGGAAAAAAATCTCTGGCTATCCACTCTGTCTATGCCTCTCATCATCTTGTACACTTCTATCAAGTCATCTCTCATCCTTCTTTACTCCAATGAGAAAAGCCATCACTCCCTCCCTTCATAAGACATGCCACCCAGTCCATGCAGCATCCTGGTAAATCTCCTCTGCACCCTAATGCTTCCATACCTTTCTGATAATGAGGTGACCAGAACTGAAAACAATATTCCAACTGAGGTCTACTAAGGGCTCTGTACAGCTGCAGCATAACTTTGTGGCTCTTAAAGTCAATCCCCCTTTCACACTTTCCACACTTCTAGCAACCTTCATGTCATTGGCAAGCTTACTAACCCACCCCTCCATTTCCTCATCCAAGTCATTTATAAAAATCACAAAGAGCCAAGGTCCCAAAACAGATCTCTGCAGAACACCATTGGTCACCGAGCTCCAGGCTGAATGCTTTCCATCAATCAACACCCTCTGTCTTCTATAGGCCAGCCAATTCTGTATCTAGACAGCAGATTTCCCTGTTACTTATGCTTACTTACTTTCTGAATGAGTCTACCATGGGGAACCTTGTCAAACACCTTGCTAAAATCCATATACACCACATTCACTGCTCTACCTTCATCAATGTGTTTTGTCACATCCAATAAGAATTCAATATGGCTTGTGAGGCATGACTGGCCACTCACAAAGCCATGCTGACTATCTCTAATCAAACTATGCTTTCCCAAATAATCATAAATCCTGCCTGTCAGATTCCTCTCCATTAATTTGCCCACCGCAGATGTAAGACTGACTGGTGTGTAATTGCCAGGGTTATCCCTATTCCATTTCTTGAACAAGGGAATAACATTTGCCACCTTCCAATCATCTGGCACTACTCCAGTGGACAGTGAGGATGCAAAGATCATCTCTAAAAGTGCAGCAATCTCTTCCCTTGCTCTTTGTAGCAACCTTGGGTCTATCCCATCTGGCCCAGGGGACTTACTTGGCCTCGCGACTTTCAAATTTCCATCCTTCTTCTTAATATCAACCTGTTCTAACATATCAGCCTGTTTCACACTGTCCTCAGAAATGTCAAGGCCCCTCTTGGTAGTGAATACTGAAGCAAAGTATTCCTTAAGGATCTATCCTACCTCTGCTGACTCCAGGCACATTATCCCTGATCGGCCCTACCCTCGCTCTGGCCATCCTCTTGTTCTTCACATCAGTGTAGAACGCTTTGAGGTTTTCCTTAATCCTCTCCACCAAGGCTTTTTCATATCCCCCTTTTCACTTTTCATTCTTCAGTTCCTTCCTGGTCACCTTGTAACCCTCTCAAGCCCTGTCTGATCCTTGCTTCCTCAACCTTAAGTAGACTTCCTTCGTCCTCTTGACTAGATGTTCCACATCCCTTATAGAACATAGAACATAGAAAGGTACAGCACAGAACAGGCCCTTTGGCCAACAATGTTGTGCCGAGGTTTAATCCTAATGTAAAATATAGTAACCCCTCAACTCACTGCTATCCATGTGCATGTCCAGCAGTCACTTAAATGTCCCCAATGACTCTGCTTTCACCACCACAGCTGGCAACGCATTCCATGCATTCACAACTCATCCAAGGTTCCTTCACCCTATCATCCCTTCCTTGCCTCAGTGGGACAAACCTAGTCAGCACTCACAGCAAGTTCTTCCTGAGCAACCTCCACATTTCTGTCACATAGTTCCCTGAGAATATCTGTTCGCAGTTTATGCTCTGCAGTTCCTGCCTAATAGCATTGTAATTCGCCCTCCCCCAATTAAACATTTTCCGATACCGTCTGCTCCTATCCCTCTCCATGACTCTAGTAAAGATCAGGGAGTTGTGATCACTATCATCGAAATGCTCCCCCACTGAGAGATCTGACACCTGACCTGGTTCGTTGCCAAGCACTAAATCCAATATGGCCTCCGATCTAGTCGGCCTACCTGCACATTGAGTCAGGAATCCTTCCTGGACACATTTTTACACTATTTACATTAAGGAGGTTCTAATCAATATTAAGGAAGTTGAAGTCACCCATGACAACAACCCTGTTACTCTGCACTTTTCCACAATCTGCCTCTCAATACTACTCAGGGGGTGCCTCTGTTGTTACTGGAGGGTCGATACAAAGCTCCCAAAGGAGTGACTGCTCCTTTCCTGTTTCTGACTTGCACCCATACTGACTCAGTAGACAGGTCATCTTCAACAACTTCCCTTTCTGCAGCTTTCTGCAGTGAATAATAAACCTTGGGGATGTTGATAGTGAGGCATTCAGTGATGGCAACACCATTGAATGTCAAGGTGGTTGTTAGATTGTCTCTTATTGGTGATGATTATAGACTCGCATTTGTGTGGCACAAATTCTATGAATGTTACTTGCCAGCAAAATACATATCCTGTGAAAAAAGAAATTTGATTTATTCGATATTAATACATTTTTATTAGTTTTAAAAATAAGGCAAGGCATGAACTTATTGCTCAGGTGGCAATACAACTTTGAAATAACCATTAAGTACGAGAATGATACTTTCCTTTTTGCTGTTTCTCATCACTTCACTGTCATTGACATTCTTATTAATTTTCATGGTAGACTCTTTAAACATAATGTATCCTTAAGACAAATGATGCTTCTATTCTGTAACTTGCCCTAATATATGTATTGCTAGTCCTGTGTTTTGAAGTCCTTTCGACAGTTTTTAATCAGAGAAAAATTGAAGCTCTGCTTGATCTTTAGGCAATAAAGGTGGATCTTTCTCAATTCAAGTGTATGCTTTGTTATCAGTTTCTGTGCAGTGTTCCAGTCTCCCTTTATTAATATAGTCACTATGTTTATTAATTCAGCACTCCATGTACTTCATGGTGTTACAGAATGATTCTTACTTATCAGGCAAGTAAATTATTCGTGGGGAAGATTTTAAAAATTGCACTAAATATAAAAATTGTTTTTTTAGCTTGCTGTCTTGAAGTTTGCAGTTTGAAAGAGAGAAGACAAAATTGGATGTAATGGTGTTACAGTTAAATAAAGGTAATTATGAGGGCAGAGGAGAGGAACAGACGAAAATAGACTGGAAGCAGAGCCTAGCGGGAAGACAGTAGAGCAAAATGGCAGGGGTTTGTGGGTATAATTGAGGACACTGTACAGAGGTTCATCCCCAAGAA